>NW_013674716.1:5714-20187 GCF_000517525.1 Limulus polyphemus
CTGTATAACAACTGTGATGGAAGGTTTTTATATATTATACTTTAACTATAGATAACATGAAATGTTCTGTATAACAACTGTGATGGAAGGTTTTTATATATTATACTTTAACTATAGATAACATGAAATGTTCTGTATAACAACTATGTTGGAAGGTTTTTATATGTTATACTTTAACTATAGATAACATTAAATGTTCTGTATAACAACTGTGTTGGAAGGTTTTTAGATATTATACTTTAACTATAGATAACATGAAATGTTCTGTATAACAACTATGTTGGAAGGTTTTTATGTATTATAACGATAACCATCATTAAAAATTCTCATGTCAGTAAGATTAGGTCATACATGCGCGTTCTATGATATTTTTTCTTTGGTATGTACAGCTCACACTCGCCCGGCGTAAGAGGTCTGACTTTATCATCCCTAGTATTAAGTAACTCACTGAAAACGTAGCATGTACATGTTGATCAAGAAATGTAAAACCTGTGTGGTCATTTGATAGAAAGGGTACGGGTCTCTCCCCCCCCCACCACCGCCCCAATAATTCTATGCATACGGACGCTGTCATTTTGGTGAGTGTATTGTTACTTACTTCTATTCATATGATGTATGTATGTCCGTGTGCTGATAAAGTAAATGTGTGTGTTAATGCTCCCCCCCCCCCAATAGTGATCAAATTTAAGTTCGGCCTTGTACATATACATATATATGTTGTATCAACTTAGCTAAGGTTTCGAGTCAATGGTAAATGTTTCTGATTTAAAACGCTTTTTTAATGAATAGCCGTATACAAGTTATTGAGTTTTCATTTTGATGTAGGAACGTATACTTGCAGTTCCTGTTGACATGCTTTTCAGATGAGACTTCAATATCTATGAAGAATATAAATCGTCATTATTTATAATCTGTCTCGTCGACCACTTTTGAACACCTGCCCATTAAAACCATCAAGAGCAGATGTCTCTGTCTGGTGCTTATTTTACCCAACATAGGTTTATGTGTTCTTGTTTTTTATACTTACTTACAACACTTACTTACCAATGATTTTTGTCTCAGCCAAAATAATAAAATATAATTTTATCTCATGATAAACTGGTGTAAAAAACATCATTTTAACAGTCTATTAAAAGTTACAAAAAAGGTTTTTTAAAAATGTCTAAGAAAATTAAACTTAGTAGTAATTTCTCGGATTGACGTTGAACTAAGCGTAACTGTCAGTGTAAACAAGTTATTTTTTCGTGCCGTTCTGTCGAGGTATTGAGCTAATGATGCCGTAGACTAGCGCTAATGTCATTGGTACCTCGAAACAAAGAAGGAAACGAAACTGAAACAAGAAAATTACAGGTTAGAAATGAAAGGTTCCGTGAGACACTGGAAACAGCCGTCCAGGTGGGAGTGCTAGTGCGTCAAGCCCGAGCGAGAGCAGCCAACCCCTCGGTTAACAGTGGACAGATGATGCGGGTGTCGTGCCGGTTTCTCCTCGTACAAACTACACTCTAGGCTAAGAAAGCATAGATGCTTATCAGCTCAGTGTTCGAGTTGTAAAATTTTGAATAAACTCCATGATGTCAGTACACACATACGCATATATATATATATATACATATCAGACATTGACGTTCGCTTTATCTTTCCCGGTGTTACTATGGCTCTTTCACAGTGACTAATACCTTTATCGAGTATATCTAATGTTAATAGTGCTCCTTTCGCAGTGACTAATACCTTTATCGAGTATATCTAACGTTAATAGTGCATCTTTTACACTGACTAATGCCTTTATCGAGTATATCTAACGTTAATAGTGCTCCTTTCACAGTGACTAATACCTTTATCGAGTATATCTAACGTTAATAGTGCTCCTTTCGCAGTGACTAATACCTTTATCGAGTATATCTAACGTTAATAGTGCTCCTTTCGCAGTGACTAATACCTTTATTGAGTATATCTAACGTTAATAGTGCTTCTTTCGCAGTGACTAATACCTTTATCGAGTATATCTAACGTTAATAGTGCTCCTTTCACAGTGAGTATGTACCTTTATCGAATATATCTAACGTTAATAGTGCTCCTTTCACAGTGAGTATGTACCTTTATCGAGTATATCTAACGTTAATAGTGCTCCTTTCGCAGTGACTAATACCTTTATCGAGTATATCTAACGTTAATAGTGCTCCTTTCACAGTGACTAATACCTTTATCGAGTATATCCTTTCACAGTGACTATGTACTTTTTACAGTGTCTTGACTTTAATATCAATACTACTTTCTATTAACACCGAAGGCATATTTACAGTAGGCAGTTTTGACAGTCTTTGATAAACATGCCTTCGGTGTTAAATCATGAGAAGTTCCAGATAATTGTTTCAACGTTTTATTACAAGTTTATTAAATCGTGACCAATAATTATTTAGCACTTGAACTATTTGCAAGAAATTTTATTGCATTTAAGACTCGTAGAATCTGTCTCCTAACCATTAGAGTCTTAAAAATCTGTAGTGCAATCTATTAACCCTTATAATGTTAAATCTTGTAGTACAATCTATTAACCCTTATAATGTTAAATCTTGTAGTGCAATCTATTAACCCTTATAATGTTAAATCTTGTAGTGCAATCTATTAATCCTTATAATGTTAAATCTTGTAGTACAATCTATTAACCCTTATAATGTTAAATCTTGAAGTGTAATCTATTAACCCTTATAATGTTAAATCTTGTAGTGCAATCTATTAATCCTTATAATGTTAAATCTTGTAGTACAATCTATTAACCCTTATAATGTTAAATCTTGAAGTGTAATCTATTAACCCTTATAATGTTAAATCTTGTAGTGCAATCTATTAATCCTTATAATGTTAAATCTTGAAGTGTAATCTATTAACCCTTATAATGTTAAATCTTGTAGTGCAATCTATTAATCCTTATAATGTTAAATCTTGTAGTACAATCTATTAACCCTTATAATGTTAAATCTTGTAGTGCAATCTATTAACCCTTATAATGTTAAATCTTGTAGTGCAATCTATTAACCCCTATAATGTTAAATCTTGTAGTGCAATCTATTAACCGTTATAATGTTAAATCTTGTAGTGCAATCTATTAACCCTTATAATGTTAAATCTTGTAGTGCATTACGAGTTCCTTTATATAAGTAACAACCTGCACATGACCAGTTCATTAATCAATATCACGACACAGAACATGCGAATATTTAAAACACAAAAAACGAACCCGTGTATTTAAAATTTTTTAGTGCAACCTTTTAACTCTTACAACGTTAAAATTTGTTCAATCTCCTAATCTTCAGGGTATTTAAGCTGCTAAAAACCTCGATTATATAAAGTCTTAATCCATACTATGTTTAAAACGTAAATAATCTGGAGCACAAAATTTTAACCCTAATTATTTATTTAGGTGAAAACCACAGATTCTTTTTTTCACCTAGTTCTTTCTTCAGGTGAAGACCCCATACCACAGATGAACCTTGTGCCTCAGAAGAAACCCAATATCTTTCTCCAAGTGAAAACTCTAGATCCTTCTTCAGGTGAAGATCCCATACCTCGGATGAACCTTGTACCTCAGAAGAAACCCAATATCTTTCTCCAAGTGAAAACCCTAGATCCTTCTTCAGGTGAAGACCCCATACCTCGGATGAACCTTGTACCTCAGAAGAAACCCAATATCTTTCTCCAAGTGAAAACCCTAGATCCTTTATCAGGTGAGGACCCCATACCTCGGATGAACCTTGTACCTCAGAAGAAACCCAATATCTTTCTCCAAGTGAAAACCCTAGATCCTTTATCAGGTGAGGACCCCATACCTCGGATGAACCTTGTACCTCAGAAGAAACCCAATATCTTTCTCCAATTGAAAACCCTAGATCCTTCTTCAGGTGAGAGCTGTAACTAGCAAATCTAGCGAACAAACATGTTGATCTAACTAACAAATATAACGAACAAACATGTTGGTGTAACTAGCAAATATAACGAACACCCATGTTGATGTAACTAGCAAATATAACGAACAAACATGTTGATGTAACTAAGAAATGTAGCGAAAAAACATGTTGATGTAACTAGCAAATATAACGAACAAACATGTTGATGTAACTAGCAAACATAGCGAACAAACATGTCGGTGTAACTAACAAATACCGCGAACAATCATGTTGATGTAACTAGCAAATATAACGAACAAACATGTTGGTGTAACTAACAAATATAACGAACAAACATGTTGATGTAACTAGCAAATATAACGAACAAACATGTTGACGTAACTAGCAAACATAGCGAACAAACATGTTGATATAAGTAGCAAATACAGCGAACAAACATGTTGATGTAACCAACAAAATAACGAACAAACATGTTGATGTAACTAGCAGTATGTCTTTCAAACACTAAAGTTTCCGTAAGTAAGTTTTTGATTTGATTTGTTTTAAGAGCAAACCTACACAATGGGCTATCTACGCTGTGCCCACCATTCTACTCTAACTACAATTGCTTGGACTGTGAGGAGAAAGTTGCCTATACTACGAGATTAGAGCTTTGTGGGGACACTACACTATACTTCCAGTGTTAGAGCTTTGTGGAAGCACGACGTGCCAGTGTTAGAGCTGTGTGGAAGGTAATTCTATACAATAGTGTTAGAGCAATACTCTTCACTTCTAATGTTAGAGCTGTGTGGGGACACTACTCTACACTTCCAATGTGAGAGCTGTGTGGGGACACTACACTATACTTCCAATGTTAGAGCTGTGTGGGGACACTACACTATACTTCCAATGTTAGAGCTGTGTGAGGACACTACTCTACACTTCCAATGTTAGAGCTTTGTGGGGACACTACACTATACTTCCAGTGTTAGAGCTTTGTGGAAACACGACGTGCCAGTGTTAGAGCTGTGTGGGGACACTACCCTACATCTAAATTTTAGATATGTGTGGGGACACTACCCAAAACAACAGTGTTTGTTCTGTGTGGGGACAATACCCTATACTTAAGTGTTAGAGCTTTGTAGAAGCACTACGTACCAGTATTAGACCTGTGTGTGGACACTACTCTTTTTTTACCTGTGTCAGAGCTTTGTGGAAATACAACGTACAAGCATTAGGTCTGGGTTAGGACACTACCATATACTACAATTTTGGATCTGGGTTGGAACACTACCATATACTACAGTTTAAGATTTGGGTTAGAACACTACCATACGCTAAAGTGTTAGATCTGGGTTAGGACACTCCCATATACTACAGTGTTATATCTGGGTTAGGACATTCTCATATACTACATTGTTAGATCTGGGTTAGGACACTCCCATATACTACATTGTTAGATCTGGGTTAGGACACTAACATTTACTATAGTGTTAGATCTGGGTTAGAATACTACCATATACTACAGTGTTAGATCTGGGTTAGGACATTAACGTTTACTACATTGTTAGATCTGGGTTAGGATACTACCATATACTACAGTGTTAGATCTGGGTTAGGACACTAACGTTTACTACAGTGTTAGATGTGGGTTAAGACACTATCATATACTTCCACTGTAACAGCTATGTGTTGGTAACTGCTCAGAACGTTTGAAGTATGGTGAGGTAGACACTTTGACAAAATATTGTTTTATGAAAGATAAGTTCGGCCCATATCATCAAACAGAAAATAGCCTACGTTACGGGTAAAGTTTAGCCTAAGTCACAGATAAAGTTTTACCTAAGTCACAGGTAAAGTTCAGCCTAAGTTACTGGTAAAGTTTTACCTAAGTTACAAGTAAATGTTTGCCTAAGTCACAGGTAAAGTTTTACCTAAGTCACAGGTAAAGTTTAGCCTAAGTCACAGGTAAAGTTTTACCTAAGTCACAGATAAAGTTCAGTCTAAGTTACAGGTAAAGTTTTACCTAAGTTACAAGTAAATGTTTGCCTAAGTCACAGGTAAAGTTTTACCTAAGTCACAGGTAAAGTTTAGCCTACGTTACAGGTAAAGTTTTACCTAAGTTACTGGTCATAAACAAATATACATCATCGTGAAAAGTAACCTGTAAACTGTGATGCTAAAAAAATGTAAAGTTAGAATTTATATTAAATTTTCTACTTTTCTATTTAAAGGTTTTTATATTCTTATCAACATCTATAAATACTAAACCTAAAATAAGATACTCTAAGGTATTCAGACTATTGTTTAACTTTTCTATTACACCAATATAAGTGGAAATGGGTGCAAAAAACAGAAACAATTACGTGGGAACTTCCTAGCTGGAGATAAACACGCTAAAAATGTTTTGGGGAAATATTTTTTAAAGTTTATACTAACAACATAGAAGCTCCGTTTTCTTTATCGCTGGTTTTGTTCTATAGCTTTAATAATCTCACAGAGGCTGACCGGAAGGTTGCCGCTGGCAACTTTTAATTACAAGAAAACTTGCAATTTTTGAGACTCGCGTGAGAAAGACTTGTTTTTTTTAATGTGCTCTTAAATAAAAACAGACGGAAGATGGACAAGACACGAATGACTACTGGCTATTAATACATCAGTTCGTTGTTGTTTGCCCATAACAAGAACCCAGTCATCCTTCTCTTTCTTGATCAGATACGAAGTGTAATGTCTTACTAGTCGTGCACTTAATATACCAAATACACACAAATACGTTTAACATAAATACAATTGTGTTAATATGACCTTTTTACCGATCACATCGTAGTCAGTTTAAACAGTAGTGTTAATCTTATGAATTCTTGATTTTTTTTCTCTAAACCACGTGCTTTGTGTAAGTATACTGCCATTTTGAGTGTGAAAAGTTTTTACACTTTGTAAACATTGTTCCATAAGTTCTATCATTCCAACTGACACACTTGGATTATTTCCAGGTTACAATAACACAAAACCTATGTTATTTTCAGTTTTACAATAACACTAAATTTGGGCTATTTTCACGTTACAATAACATAAAACTTAAAACGTTTCCAGTACATAAACCTAACATGTTCAGCAGATTTCAAAACTCTGTCTGTATTATGATGTGTAAAGTAGCTATAGATTATTTATAGAACAGAGTAACTACTGTGGAATATGAAAACTTACTGCAAGTAGGAAAAAACAGATTTTTGAAACAATAGATCAAAAATAGTTTAGACATGATCAATTATTACAGTGAATACAATAATAAAACATAATCGTGACGTACAGGTGATCAGGCATTACTGTAAATATAATAATAATATGAAATAATCATGACATACAGGTGAACAATCATTACAGTAAAAATAATAATACAACACATTCATGCCATACAGGTGAACAATCATTACACTAAAAATAATAATACAACACAGTCATGCCGTACAGATGAACAATCATTACAGTAAAAATAATAATACAACACATTCATGCCGTACAGGTGAAAATCATTACAGTAAAAATAATAATACAACACAGTCATGCCATTCAGGTGAACAATCATTACACTAAAAATAATAATACAACACAGTCATGCCGTGCAGGTGAACAATCATTACAGTAAATATAATAATACAACACAGTCATGCCGTACAGATGAACAATCATTACAGTAAAAATAATAATACAACACAGTCATGCTGCACATGTGAACTATAATTAGAGTAAAGTACTTCTTTATCAAAACAACATCACACATGTTTGTTCATATTTCTACTTTTTTACCTATAAGTAAACCGTAATATTCATCTTTGTTTCGTGTTCCTATCTATAAGTAAACCATAATATTCATCTTTGTTTCGTGTTCTTATCTATAAGTAAACCGTAATATTCATGTTTTTTTCGTGTTCCTACCTATAAGTAAACCATAATATTCCTGTTTTTCGTGTTCCTATCTATAAGTAAACCGTAATATTCCTGTTTTTCGTGTTCCTATCTATAAGTAAACCGTAATATTCCTGTTTTTCGTGTTCCTATCTATAAGTAAACCATAATATTCATCTTTGTTTCGTGTTCTTATCTATAAGTAAACCATAATATTCCTGTTTGTTTCGTGTTCCTATCTATAAATAAACCATAATATTCATGTTGGTTTCGTGTTCTTATCTATAAGTAAATCATAATATTCATCTTTGTTTCGTGTTTCTGCCCATAAGTAAATCATAATATTCATCTTTGTTTCGTGTTTCTGCCCATAAGTAAACCATAATATTCATCTTTGTTTCGCTTCGTTACTCTTATATAAGTAAATCATAATATTCATCTTTGTTTCGTGTTTCTACCCATTAGTAAACCATGATATTCATGTTTGTTTCGTGTTCTTATCTATAAATAAACCACAATATTCATGTTTGTTTCGTGTTTCTGCCTATAAGTAAACCTATAGTTTCTTATATTTCTTGTCATCTAATCTATCATACATAAATATGCTTATAGTTTCTTCACACCAGCAAGTGTTAAAACCACCTTCGTGTGAAAGCTTTAACTAATCTGACTCTTCAAAACATGCACTGTTTATCTTTAAATTTCTCTTATTCACAATGTGTTCTGTTTAATTCGTTGTCCCACCTTTACAATGTGTACTGTTTCGTGTGTCATCTTCAAGTTATACCTGTTTAATTGTTTTATAAGACTGCAATATTTTGAAAATCTTATTCAACAAGTAGCTGTTACTGTGCTATTTTTAATTGTTGTTCTATGCATCGTTTTCTGTAGCCCAGCCCAATACGACTATCATTTGATAACTCACGTATTTATATAAAGATATATTATGTTTTCCATATGTACAGTACGAGAGAGTGAGATGTATACAAGGAGTTGGAACTGGAGGCCACAAGTAAATATTCAGGAAACACAATCTTTCAGATATATTTTATAAACGTGACAGCCAACTCAATGAGATGTATCGTAGTTTCAGCTGTTTGTATCATATTTCAAATCTGTGTGTTAACCATGTAGTTTTCAGCTGTTAAACATTTCCATGTGTAGAATTTTCTCTTAGAGCGCGAGACGTACAGGCTACCGGATCCTGGGCGGTGCATAACATAAAAATTGTTGACCAGCTAGTGGTCATCCCATTTCTCTGGCATTAAGTCTAATGAGGTGTTTGTGAAAAGATAATAGTGTGGTATCCATCCGCTTAACTCAAACAAAGTGAGGCTCTATTTCCGCCTTTGTCAGATATTTTTGTTAATCATTTGACTACAAATAACATTTGAGATATAAACAATTTGGTAATAAAATATTGAAGTTATTCATACCATTCTTTAGTTAATTCTTTCGCATAAAAATACAGCATTTATTTCAAGAATGACGTGCAAATATTTTAAGGTAATTAAACCAATAAGGATTCTACATTAAACGTTATTTACCTGGATATATTTTCTCGTCAGAACGTTACATCACGAGGCATCACGTAGAGATTCTCACATAATTTTTTTACAGATTTTCTGTTGAACATAAATGACTTAATGAACCGCAGGTCAAAGAACTTTCGTTGTTGCCTTCATCCTCGTGTAAAAAGCTTTTTTTTTTTCAAAGATCAAATTCATGTTTTAACCTACTCACGTCGTATTGCATGCTGGCGGGTAATTATTAATGACTTCTAATTTTTCTCAAGTGAAGTATAGGACCTGATTTCCTCCGACCTCGTTAGATCTTCATCACCCTTAACAACAATGGTTACCGGTATCTCGAGCGTAAGGAAGGTAAAAGTCGCATGGATCATTTTCACACGTCGAATAAATTTAACACCAGAAAAAAAAATAACGATTGCTTGTAAATCTTTTTGCACACAGTAGTAAAAAAAAAAAAAAAAAGGAAAAAATCGTATGGTAAATCCGCACCCCACTCCCCTCTGCGGTCGCTAAAATTACTAAGATTTGGTAATTACTTTGAAATTTGCGAAGGGGCGTGGCACACCTGAAATATATATATTTATCCATTGTCATATTTTTCAAAGTAAACATGCGTGAGAGAAATAAAATAAATTCTTTGTTATTTTCCGACTTCTATTTGTTTGTTTTTTTCTATAAGTTATCGTTTGTATTCAAATTGTAAGAAATTAAGAGCGAAAATAAATCTAAAAAAAATGACAATGTGTGAACCACGCTATAACTGCCAAATCTTTCGCCCAATACCAAGGCTGATAAGACCGGCTGGGATGCGACATATAAAGTAGTAGTTGTAACGTTATTTATCCTTAAGTACAGTAGTATTTAATAGTAGGGATCGTCATGTAACATTATAGTGGCCATATAAACGCCCGTTTAAAACCATCAAAATGTCTCAATATTAACAACGACTATTTCACAGTATTTGCTGAACAAAACTAAAGCTTGGTGTACTTATAAAGCCGCTTAACTCGCTATTTACATGTTTATGGAGGGAATCAATATTTCACTATTTCAACGAGTTTTCGTCTAAGTAAGTAAGTGACTTTTCCAGACAAGCGTACAGGGAAAATGACGAACCTCATCGCTCTAATTCTTTCACAGAACTCCTACGTCTGAGGTCCCAGTTATTCCTTTCTTGTACCGAAAAAGATACTGGTACGTATATATATATATTTATATGAAACTTTGGGCATACAATTAGGTTTGAAAGTGGGGAAGCAGACGAAAATAGGGCACCATTAAATTCCAAAGATACTGGTTCCTGTATACTTATTATCCTACCTTCAGACGAAAACAAGACACAATTAAATTTCTGAACCCATTCCTTGGTGGCCTTATATGAGCAAAATGTATTTTTGTGCTTTAATAGTACAAGTTTGGATTATTAACATTTCATAAAATTGATTGTTGGTCAGACGAAATATATATATATATATATACATAGAGAGAGAGACAGAGAAATACTAGTTTGTAAACAACATAATAAGTCATTTAGAAATGGAAAGAGAGAAATGGGTTGAGTTTCAACCGAACGGAAGATTGTTTGTTTAAATTTGGTACACAGCTACACAAGGGCTATCTGTGCTAACCGTCCCTAATTTAGCAGTGTAACACTAGAAAGAAGGCAGCTAGTCATCACCACCCACCGCCAACTCTTGGGTTACTCTTTTAACAACGAATAGTGGGACTGATCGTCACATTATAAAGCCCCCACGGCTGAAAGGACGAGTATGTTTAGTGAGACGGGGATTCGAACCAGCGACCTTCAGATTGCCCTAACCACCTGTCTTACAGTTAGGCAGGTCTCTATAACTAACGTTGTAAATATTTATCTTTCTATAACAGTCTGATCTAGAGAAGGAAATGTCTTACAGTTAGGCAGGTCTCTATAACTAACGTTGTCTTTATCAGTCATTATCTTTCTATAACAGTCTGATCTAGAGAAGGAAATGTCTTACAGTTAGGCAAGTCTCTATAACTAACGTTGTCTTTATCAGTCATTATCTTTCTATAATCGCCTGCTCTAGAGAATGAAATGTCTTACAGTTAGGCAGGTCTCTATAACTAACGTTATAAATATTTATCTTTCTATAACAGCCTGCGCTAGAGAAAGAAATGTCTTACAGTTAGGCAGGCCTCTATAACTAACGTTGTCTTTATCAGTCATTATCTTTCTATAACAGTCTGATCTAGAGAAGGAAATGTCTTACAGTTAGGCAGGTCTCTATAACTAACGTTGTCTTTATCAGTCACTTATCTTACTTTCAGAACGAGTAAAGCTATAGATCTAAAATCTTTTGATATTCCTTAAATTCTAGTAAATAAAAATCCTTTGAAAAATCCATGTTCAGTTCGTACTTCTTATACTCTAATAACCTCCGCAACGTGACGTGACATGCTGTCTATGAGGTTATAGATGTAATCATCCGTGACTTAATCCCAACTTGTCACTAGAAGGCGCTGAAACTCAGCTATAGTAGCTGGTTTAGGGTCGTGATTAGCAATTTTCCGGCTCAGTTCTTAATGGGATTACAATCCGGAGACTTTACTGGCCATGGCAATCTTGTAACGTTCTCCTGGTCGAGATATTCCTGTGCTATACATGCCCTGTGGACAGTGGCATTGTCATTCTGGAATACAAAGTTATTGACAAACTTTGCCCTAGCATATGGCAGAAATATCGCCTCCATTTGATGCCTGTAGGAAACGCCATTGACGTTTCCCTGGAGGATATGAAGAGCAGTTTTTCCACCATGATGAATAGCTGCCGAAACATATACTGCACCACCTCCTTTTGTGTTTCCTGTAGGAAAGACAGTCTTACCTCATCTGTTCTCCAGGTAAACAACGAACACCAGCCCTACCATCAGCTTTAATATGTAACACTGTGAGTTCTGGATAATATCGGTTTGCAGATAGACCTTCTTGTAAAATAACTTTGTTTGGTCTGTTTCTTGTTCACTGTTCTTCTGGATACCCTGGAATGAACGTGTTCATGCCATTTCTGTCGTAACTTATTGCAAGACGTCTTTCAACCTTCACGTGTTAACCTGATCAAAGCACGTTCATCTCAGGCAGTAGTTTTTCGGCATCTACCAGTAGACTTTCCTGGAACAACGTTTTCTATAGTCCGATAACGTTTCAGGATTGTGGATACACTACACTGGAGTACCCTACTGTTCTGGAAATGTCCATTCGCTTCATACCATTTCTAGACAGCCGAACAAGTTGACGCCCTATAACTTCTGTCACGTGATCAAGTACAGAGGAACTGTCTGAACAAACTGTTTATCTGTTTCTAAATATTATACTAAAACCACACCCTTTTATACAAAACAGTTGTGTATGTGTGTTTTGGCTAACAACTATTCAAAACAACTTATACAGACCAGAAAAACAGCTCGTGCATTCGCTACCTTCACTATTACTACTCGGGCATTTACTCAATAACTACTCCATGTATGTAGACAATAACACCAACATAGAACAGTATACAAATATTTTGGTCAAGACTGTACGTTAGGGTACTTTACCCCATACACATGCGTTAGAATACTCTAGTATTCCTTATGCATACACTTTGTGAAGTATTTTCGTGTGCGTTTGGACGTTACGTAACTTTCAAAACACCACAGAAAATGTCAGTGTCTAATATTCCAATATTTTACAGGGATTCAAATGGTTTAATTTGATAATGGCATGTCTTCCTATTTTGTCTATTTTGATTAGAAATAATTTTTCAATCAAACTCCACATTGGAAACGAATTAAACGAACTGGTTGAAAGACAATAAAACAAAAAACACGCCGAAAGGACTACACAGACTAAATATGATATTATAATGAATCCAAAATCCACAAAATTAGAATGAAGATATAAATATGATATTATAATGAATCCAAAATCCACAAAATTAGTATGAAGATATAAATATGATATTATAATGAATCCTAAATCCACAAAATTAGATAAAGAATCTAGCTTATGAAGTTTTCTTTGAGAAAATCAGACTCATCTTTATACAGCAGCGTGTAATTCCTAACGGCGCTCAATATATTACCTCTTTTAATTAAGAGCCAGCTGATAAACGTGCTTTTGTTTTTGTTCAAAGCTAGATTACTTAGATTAAGAGGGGTTATCTTTTTATCTCTTCGTTTAGGCTGTCTCACTCACGGACTGACCTCTATTAATCACTCAAGAGAGTTGGACGGACAGACCTAAGACGCACGTTTTTCTACTGATGTACGCTAACTTGAAGGCCTACCCACCAGAAGGTACTGCCGTAACTTCTCGCCTTCCTATTCACGGCCAGGTGCGGCGCTTCCTGCCTTTGGCTCGCCGCTCATGGAGTAGAACAACACTGGGCCTGGCATGCGGGGCAAAGAGCTAAAAAAGGCGGCATGATCTCACATTCATCATCGTCCATCTCTCCACCCACAAAGTGTTCAAAATACACTTGGATGAAGCAGAGTGACCGAACCATTCTCATGGTCAGACTGACCAGCATCGAACAACAGATCTTTAACGACATTCCTTCGACAAATATGTGAATATCAACAAAAATGGAATAACCTGTTGTATATCAAAAAAACAAAGTAACTGAAGCTTTAATAAACCTTCATTTTATTATTTTCAATTTTCTGCGGATTTTTAAATTGCCAAACGAAGAAGAAAAATAAAAATATATGAGGTTTATAATTTAGTGTCACTTCTGTGAGGTTTATAATTTAGTGTCACTTCTGTGATGATCATGTTATCTCATGAAGTTTGTTACTTTCTGCTCTGTAGAACATTACTTGTAAAATAAGGAATACCGTCTACTGGAAAGATGGCTAGACAGACAGAGACTGTATAGTAACGGAACGTAGTGTTATCGTGGCTAAGTGAGACTGTTTAGAAATGGAACGTAGTGTTATCATGGCTTAGTGAGACTGTATAGTAACGAAACGTAGTGTTATCGTGGCTAAGTGAGACTGTTTAGAAATGGAACGTAGTGTTATGGTGCATTAGTGAGACTATATAGTAATGGAACGTAGTGTTATGGTGGCTTAGTGTGAGTGTATAGTAATGGGACGTAGTGTTATCGTGGCTAAGTGAGACTGTTTAGAAATGGAA
>NW_013674716.1:20808-21845 GCF_000517525.1 Limulus polyphemus
ATAGTAATGGAACGTAGTGTTATCGTGGCTTAGTGAGACTGTATAGTAACGGAACGTAGTGTTATCGTGGCTAAGTGAGACTGTTTAGAAATGGAACGTAGTGTTATCATGGCTTAGTGAGACTGTATAGTAACGGAACGTAGTGTTATCGTGGCTAAGTGAGACTGTTTAGAAATGGAACGTAGTGTTATCATGGCTTAGTGAGACTGTATAGTAACGGAACGTAGTGTTATCGTGGCTAAGTGAGACTGTTTAGAAATGGAACGTAGTGTTATGGTGAATTAGTGAGACTATATTGTAACGGAACGTAGTGTTATGGTGGCTTAGTGCGACTGTATAATAATGAAACGTAGTGTTCTGGTGGCTTAGTGAGACTGTATAATAATGTAACTTAGTGTTATGGTGGCTTAGGGAGACTGTATAGTGATGGAACGTACAATTATCGTGGCTTAGTGAGACTCTATAGTAATGAAATGTAGTGTTATCGTGGCTTAGTGAGAGTGTATAGTTATGATACGTAGTGTTATCGTAGGTTAGTGACAGTGTATGATAAAGACATATATTGGTATCGTTTTTTAGTAAGAGTGTTTGATACTGACATATATTGTTATCGTGGGTTAGTAAATGTGTATGTTACAGACATGTATTGTTATCGTGGGTTAGTAAGAGTGTACGGTACAGACATATATTGTTATCGTGGGTTAGTAAGAGTGTATGGTACAGACATATATTGATATCGTGGGTTAGTAAGAGTGTATGATACAGACATATATTGTTATCGTGGGTTAGTAAATGTGTATGTTACAGACATGTATTGTTATCGTGGGTTAGTAAGAGTGTTTGATACTGACATATATTGTTATCGTGGGCTAGTAAGAGTGTACGGTACAGACATATATTGTTATCGTGGGTTAGTAAGAGTGTACGGTACAGATATATATTGTTATCGTGGGTTAGTAAGAGTGTATGTTACAGACATGTATTGTTATCGTGGGTTAGTAAGAGTGTATGTTACAGACATGTATTGTTATCGTGGG
>NW_013674716.1:22743-26460 GCF_000517525.1 Limulus polyphemus
CTATCACAAACTTTTTAGAAACATCTGGAGTTCTTTAGATGAAATTTTGATCAAGTTGTTTCTAGCAGCATGTAAAGCTCTTTAGATATAATTTGGATCAAGCTGCTTCCTACATCCAGAAACATGTGGATGTTTTTATATAGAATTTGGATCAAGTTCTTGAAGTAATCCAAGCCTCTTTTCGACAATATTTTTCACCTATTCTAATGAGAGTTAATATATCTAAAAACAATAGTTTTCATGTTGACTTAGTCTGGAATTTTTGATCCCATGAAACTAAAGTTGTTTCGTATTATAGTCTGCATCAACTCAAAATGAAGAGCCCCTGGTGCCAGTTCTCTATTTAAAAATAAAATCTTCATCCTGCTCTTCCATTTATAACGTGCTGTGTTTTTGTTTCACAGTAAATATACTGGATCTTTTGTCCAAGTAA
The DNA here is from genome assembly GCF_000517525.1 of Limulus polyphemus. NCBI lineage: Eukaryota > Metazoa > Arthropoda > Merostomata > Xiphosura > Limulidae > Limulus > Limulus polyphemus. Next base: position 23,177 of record NW_013674716.1, read on the forward strand.
AGGCAACATTGGAATGTAACATTACAGTTTGCCCTGAAGGACTTATACTTAGTTCTGTGTCCGGTGCTAATTGATCGTATGATAGCTAGTTCAACATGAAAGAGTGGAGAAGAGTAATCGTCCTTGAAAGTTAACGGATATATCCAGAAGATAATGACCGAACACACGCAAACTGATGAAGATACACAAAGATAGACACCTTTATATATTTTCATTTAAAACCAAAATGTTCAGTTTGACTCACACACAATGTAGAACAATATTTAAACGCTCCGGGATGTTTTCTCAAGTTAATATTCAAACATAACACAAAAGTTTTAAAAAGACAAGCAAGCAAGCAGACAGACAGTAAGGAAGACAAACAGATAGATATAAATGAATAAAGATAGAGAGACGGACAAAAAAAGAAGAGGAAACGCCGATAGACAGACAGGAAGGAAAGGAGAGAATACATACAGACAGGAAGGAAAGGAGGAGGGAATACAGACAGACAGGAAGGAAAGAATGAGGGACTACAGACAGACAGGAAGGAAAGAATGAGGGACTACAGACAGACAGGAAGGAAAGAATGAGGGACTACAGACAAACGGGAAAATTAAACTGTGAGGAGTACCTTCATCTACTGTGTCGTATGTTAATGTAATTCTAACACATTGAGGTTTGTGATAGAGAAGTTAGTCTCTCTCTAAAGTTTGTGATAGAGAAGTTAGTCTCTCTCTCTAACGTTTATGATAGAGAAGATAGTTTTACTCTAATGTTTGATATATAGAAGATAGTTTCTCTATAAAGTTTGTGATAGAGAAGTTAGTCTCTCTCTAACGTTTATGATAGAGAAGATAGTTTTACTCTAATGTTTGATATATAGAAGATAGTTTCTCTATAAAGTTTGTGATAGAGAAGTTAGCCTCTCTCTCTAACGTTTTTAATAGAGAAGTTAGTCTCTCTCTATGTGGAACAACTTGATCAATATTTCAGTTAAAGATCTCCAGACGTCTAGATGTGGGAAACAACCTAGAAACATCTGGAGATCTTTAGCTAAAACTTTGATCAACTTAAAGCATTAGTTTTAAGGCCGATCCGTGGTATAATTTAATATTCACACGTTATTAAGGCATTAGTTTTAAGGCCGATCCGTGGTATAATTTAATATTCATACGTTCTTAAAGCATTAGTTTTAAGGCCGATCCGTGGTATTATTTTAATATTCATACGTTCTTAAGGCATTAGTTTTAAAGCCGATCCGTGGTATAATTTTAATATTCACACGTTCTTAAAGCATTAGTTTTAAGGCCGATCCGTGGTATAATTTTAATATTCACACGTTCTTAAAGCATTTTAATTTTAAGGCCAATCCGTGGTATAATTTTAATATTCACACGTTCTTAAAGCATTAGTTTTAAGGTCGATCCGTGGTATAATTTTAAAATTCACACGTTCTTAAGGCATTAGTTTTAAGGCCGATCCGTGGTATAATTTTAATATTTATACCTACGTTTAAAGAAATATACACTTAAGGCATTAATTTTAAGGCCAATCTGTGGTACAATTTCAATGTTCATACCTACTTAAGGCATTAGTTTTAAGATCGATCTGTGGTACAATTTTAATGTTCACACCTACTTAAGACATTAGTTTTAAGGCCGATCCGTGGTATAATTTTAATGTTCACACCTACTTAAGACATTAGTTTTAAGGCCAATCTGTGGTATAATTTGAATGTTCACACCTACTCAAGACATTAGTTTTAAGATCGATCTGTGGTATAATTCCTTTTTGACAAACTTTTCCCGAATATCTTTGAAGGTCCAAGGTGTAAACTGATTCTTTATATGTTTCGAACCGGTTTAATTTATGATAATTTAATATTCTTGTGACAGAAACTTTCATACTAAGAAATCCGAAGCCAGACATCAATCGACCAGAAATTCACAGAACCACAGTAACATAAAATTGAGTCTGAAATACTGAACGTATGATACGATTGAAGTGAAAGAATTTCAAATTACAGTCCATTGTATTTTTAAATTCTCGCCTCAGGTAGGTAAACTCCTTCCATCGCTATTACTGTCCTTTTATTGAAAAAAAAAAGCAAACACAGTTTGATTTTGATCTGTATTACTGTACTACCTGGAGTAATAGACACTGTTGTTTCTCACATTGGTATTATTCTAATATTCACACGTTCTTAAAGCATTAGTTTTAAGGCCGATCCGTGGTATTATTTTAATATTCACACGTTTTGATATCGTGGGTTAGTAAGAGTGTATGATACAGACATATATTGATATCGTGGGTTATTGTTATTGGTTAGTGAGAGTGTGTCGTCAGTTTTATTCAGGTTTCTTATTCGTAAATTCCTTTCTCGGCATATCTAAGTAGAAAAACCCGTTCGTTGCTCGAACACTGAACACGTGTTTTACAACACTGTGTAAAAGAACACGTGGAAAATAAAAGCAAATTTATCGCTTACGAGTGAAGGAAAAGTATATTATTATTTACTTCCCAGCTAGTTATAGGTGTAATTACGCCTGATTTGTTTTTCAATACTCACGTATATAAACATAATTACTTGGCGTACAATAATATAGGTTTTTCTGAACCTGTTCTACAGCAAAACTAACAATTACATAGGTTTCTTGTACTTCGTCGACTCTTACCTGTGGCTTATCGACCTTTAAACAAAGAACAAGATAATGAGTTATAAAATGTAGTTAGACAGAAGTGTCTGGTTTGGGAAGGCATAGAGGGAAGGCATCTAGTCAACCGCCAACTCTTGGGCTACTCCTTACCAACGAAAAATGGGACTCGTTATCACATAATAACGCCCCCACAGCTGGGTGACGAAATTCGGACCCGCAAACCGCAGATTGTCAGTCGAGCGCCAGACCTTTCGAGATGTTTCAATAAATCAGATGCAGTTTGTCCTGTTTTAGTGTTAAACGTAAACGATTTCTAGTTATGTTACCATTGAATTCAGTTTAAAGATTTGTTTTTTCTTCGTATTGAGTTCAGTGTTATAAGTTTGAATATCGTATATTAGTTTCTTTTATTGAATAACTTATAACTGAATCTGATTCTTTAGCATTGCAGTATTCGATTCTGGTAGTACCAACCTTTAACGTGAAATACACTTAAGGCATTAGTTTTAAAGCCGATCCGTGGTATTATTCTAATATTCACACGTTCTTAAAGCATTAGTTTTAAGGCCGATCCGTTGTATTATTTTAATATTCACACGTTATTAAAGCATTAGTTTTAAGGCCGATCCATTATATGTCTGTATC
>NW_013674717.1:0-5021 GCF_000517525.1 Limulus polyphemus
TATACCATACACGGTGTGGTTATAACTCCTCCCTTGATTGTATATATACCATACACGGTGTGGTTATAACTCCTCCCTTGATTGTATATATACCATACACGGTGTGGTTATAATTCCTCCCTTGATTGTATACGCTGCTGAACAGATATCTTGAAATTTGATTCGAATAGGGTTGCTTGGATCACACATTGGGTCCACATAACCTCCTTCATTCCCATTACTGATTGGTGTGGGTGAAGGAGTTGAAGACCTATCACTCCCTTGGGGATTTATATAGGGGCAAATGAAGTCCTCAGCTGGCATAGTGATTTTTCTCAGCCTGTCTTTATTGTACTGTAAACGATTAAAGGTAACATTTTTATTTAATCATATAATTATAAAATCATAATAAAAAAAATCAGATCAGAACCTGTTGATAGCAAATTACACCAAAATAAGCTATTGAGAGTTAACTTAGATGTATGCATATTAGATATATATTTCTTCCAGTAATTATGTTGTTATGATGGAAATGTGTCATTAAATTTGCAATATACTAACATAAAAATCCAATAACAAATAGTGCCCAAGTTTAAAGAAGAAGAAGAATAGTCCTTCACCCTAATCAGATAATAAGATTTGGAATTCGCCTGAACGCGTAACGCAGAAAACTTATTACAAGTTTAACATTAACACAGAAAATAACGTATAAAATATATAAACGGCAAAAAAAGCTTCGAAAACTAATCAACAACGAATTATCTATATGTGTTTTATTTGTATCTTAGAGCCTCAAGGTAAACTAAAAAAAAATGGTGGATGTGGATTTTAAAATAATATCATGTGACTTAACGTTAGAGGGCCATTTTGAGCTTCTTGTACGACATATTTTCCCAAAATACCGGTACAGTAGCACGCTATTTTCTTTTCTTAACCTTGAAATTACCAGGGCCTGTACCCACAGCAGAGACTTTTTTCTCCGTTTAGCTTTTAGTTTTATTTCTTTAAAAAATCGAAATGTCGGTAAAAAAAACACAATAATTGTATTTGTAAGTAAAATAATTAGTTCAGAAATATCAAATTATCTTATTTACCTTTTACTTTTCAGCCAAATAACGATAAGAAGAGCTAATTACCGACTTCCCTTTCTCTACTTTCCTCACTGGGCTAGAGTATGTTGTAATCAAGGGTTAATATAGACTAGCGCTCTCTGATTGGTCGAAAAAATCGAGCCTTTTCCTAGACGGCGAATCAAAGGCGCAGTCTCGTAGGTGTGTTCAAAATAGAGAAAATGACGTTGCAACAGTCCGTATTGCGTAAGAAAGTTGTTAACATGAGAAGGGATAAACCCATATGGTATGGGATGTGGTTAAAACAAGTTTGTTTGTTTTTTATGTTACTTACTATAAACATTGATGTACCATTTATCTCTTCCACTTTGAGTTGATTATAATGAACATTAAAAAACATGTTTAATTATGGACGTCTGTAACTGTAGATGGTTTTTGGGTATTATCTTGTTTTTAACATTCGATTTGATTATTTACGACCTTAAATTACATAATACAGCCAATTACACAATACTTATTGACGACTTGATCGATGCTGGGGGATTACCCACTACAGCCAACTACACAATACTTACTGACGACTTGATCGATGCTGGCGGATTACCCACTACAGCCAACTACACAATACTTACTGACGACTTGATCGATGCTGGCGGATTACCCACTACAGCCAATTACACAATACTTACTGAAGACTAAATCTCTTTTCAAGGACCCACCCATTATTTCTCACAGACATGACAAAAACATAAAAATGTCCTGGTACACAGTAACCTTAAACAAAAAACAAAATAGCACTCACACATGTAAACTAAACGGGTGTGTCACATGCCCACATATAAACAGCACTACACATATACGACGAAAGAACACAACTTTTGACATAACACAGTCCTGTAAATGTACCACTGAATGTATCATTTACTGTATAATTGTAAAAAATGTAATAGTTTATACATTCGACAAACAGGCCGCCGACTCGGAGATCGAGCACGAGAACATTTAAAGCATATTAAACTGCAGAACCAGGATACATCTATAGACAAACATTTCACCATCAACAACCATACAGTTGAGGACTTTTCAATTCTTGGACTTATTAGTGCTCCAATAGACATTCCCAAAAAAGAACGACTGTAAAGGGGATTAAATTGTAGATTAAACCAGATGGTTGTAGAGTCCCCAGATTGTAGATTAAACCAGATGGTTGTAGAGTCCCCAGATTGTAGATCCCCAGATTGTAGATTAAACCAAATGGTTGTAGAGTCCTCAGATTGTAGATTAAACCAGATGGTTGTAGAGTCCCCAGATTGTAGATTAAACCAAATGGTTGTAGGGTCCCCATCCCTACAACCATCTGGTTTAAACGATCGCTTTTCATTCCTGTAGACTTTGATTTTTCCATTTTTTGTTTACATTTTAATTGCTATCTCTTTTATCTTTTCATTACTTGTAATTTTGCACAAACATTTCACGCTCAACATTCCAAATACTACGTAAGCAAATTCTTTGAATTTTGCGCATGAGTCTTTGTTGTGGGCTGTACGATCTGACGAACAGTGCTAGCTCGATATGTCATCCTTCTTCAAATAAAAACTATAGAATTAAACACTATACAAAGTAAATTAGGTGAAATTAACAAAAAATAATTAAATTGTTTATTAATTTATTCATTTGCATGATTTTTAGATATCAGATTTATGATTTTAATAAATAAAACATTGAAAACTTAGAGTAATAGAAATTAAGTGTGTCATTTTGGAAACTTCCAAACACTCCTACGTCAGAATAAACGCGGTCAACAGTTACAAACAATAACAATGTTGGTGGGAGGAATAAAAACCGGTTTGATAAGATTCCAAGGTGAAAATTTATACTTGTAAGCTAAACTTATATCTACGCAGGTATGTATCCCCTGTAAGTGCTAAAATCTAGGGTTCGATTACCCTCGGTGGACAGATCGCCGATAACCCAATTATAAGTGTATCTTAGTGCCAAAACAAACACGATTATGTACTTTCATGGCAAATGAAAGACGATGTTTCGGTAAAGGGATTAAAAAGGTCTTAGAAAAGAATTGTCAGTCATAATATCTTGCAGAATTATACACGAATGTCTTCATCGGGCAACAAAAAAAAATGTTGCCCGTGTATAATTCTACATAATAGTTCACCTACGTTATGAGTCTTAAACAACAATCAGTGATAATATCTTGTTATTATTATATTTTATGGACAGATAAAAGTATACAAATTAGGAACGTAAATGGTGAAACAAACTTTCGATTTCATTTATAATCACATTTATATTTGTCGCAAGATGTTAGTATTAGGCCTATTATATTTTTAAACATTTTATCTAGTCCTTTAGGGATTTTCAAGACGTCGGCAATGGATATGTGGTTGGAATCCTGTTATCATTTACTTTTGTAATTCTTGAAAATCCCTAAGGGACTAGTTAAAGAATGTAGTGTTTAAAAATGTAATAGGCCTAATACTAATGTCTTATTACAAGTATTATGATCATGCCTCCTCGGCTTATAAAACTCATAAACATTATATTGAGTAGTTTTACATTGTTGCCTGATGCAACACTCAGTGCAAAGAACTGACTCAACTGTTTTCGTTTACTTTACGCGCGTGTGATTCATAGGTTATTAGGAACTCTGCAACAAACAATGCTATGGGCCCACAAGTAATATTAATATAGTGAAATAATTGATTAATAAATGTGATTAAAAACCAGCGGGGGTTCATTCGGTAATTGTACGGTTAAGCCTAATATATAAAGTTAGTATTAATCATAACGCATCCCATTATGAAAGTCTACAAAGGTCGACAGTCAGGCCTACTTTTAACAGTTTAACCATCAAAACATTGGGGTGCAGGGTCAAGGTAAATTTGTTTTTCTTTCTTCTTTTTCTATCATTAAAACGATCTTGTTTTACCAATGGACAAAAGGACAAATTAAAGGGCACCGTTATTGATGATGATTCACGTGGCAAGTGCAACTTAGGACAGCCAATCACTTTTTAGCATCCAATGGTTGCACGTGCTTTCCGCGTCGAGGAAACTGTGATCAGATAACTCATGTAATCAACATCTACAAGGACACTATGACAGCGTGAATATAACGCAATTTTAGCACTTGTGGCAAGAGATTTTTTAACTTGTTGGTTCTCTTTCTGTTTGTTTTTACGTGTTGTTTGAAAAAGTATATTTAATATGCTCATAAAGCTTTGTAGCTCATAATAAGAAGTTTAGTTGAAATGATCAATTTGTCAATAGATAGGCTAAATTATAGGCTTAGTGATTTGTTTATAAAGCTTGAAATGACTAACTTTATATTTTTAACAATAAAAATACTAATAGCAAAGATGCAAGTTATATGTGAGTACAGTATTGTTGGACAAATGCTAATCAACAAAGTTTATGGGTATTATATTGGGTATTGACGATAAAACAAATTCGTCTGATCAAATAAGAACTGTTACATTGTTGCAACGTATTAAAGTAAAACAAAAAGTCAATAGAAAATGTTTCATAATTTTATATTTTTTATCCACAATTAATATATGTATATTTTTTGGGAAGTTCTTCATAATAATAATATACAAATCATCTGTTGACTCTTCCAAAAAATGATTTATGAACATAATTTTGGGTTTAAACTGTCTGTTTTCTGTATAAATATGAAACATACCATCAATTATCTGATTTTTATTTTCAAAGATGTGTTACGACAGCGGCAGTCACGTGATCTGGGGAGTTTCTAGAAGGATCATGAAGGCCCGAGTGTTTACCAGACGCCCTCTATTTTAGTATATAAGCCCGGCAAATAGATTAGCAGATAGACAGATAATTGAATCAAGTGAGCGGTAGTGAACGTAAGTAAAGTGCGTGAACCGTTGTGAATTATAGCGTATTGTTGCGTCATCGAGATCACGTGACTATTCTCACGCCCTCTACTTTC
>NW_013674717.1:5801-18298 GCF_000517525.1 Limulus polyphemus
CTTTCGACATGTACCAGAGCTCTTTCCAGTAATGTGTTTATATTCGTTGTAAAATTGTTCTTTTGTTGGTGAGTTATTTTAAATTATCTGTTAAAAATTAATTAAAGTTCAGTTCACGTTAACGGTAACAAGTAAGCTTTATTTTTAAAAAAGTTGTACAAACTTGAATACTATGGAACTTGTAGGCCACGTTTACAAATGATGCTAATTTCACTAATGTATAGGATAAATTCATGGCTGAAACTCAAAGAAAAACAACAACAAAACTTACTGAATTATTCTACCGGCAAGTAACGACTCTGCTATCTTGAAACAACTTTACAATCTTCACAACTATCTCTAATTTTTCACCTAAACCAGTATTTATAATCTAGTTTCGAATTTACTAGAAATTCTGACACGAAGTCTTTCAGAACTTTCTAGGTGTTCTAGGCCTACATTATTAAACTTTTCGGTAACTTCATCATTACGACTCGCGGCTCCCTCTAGCAAACAAACAAATTACAATATTAAAACATAGCTTAAAATTAGGGATGCACGGGTACCCGGTCAGATATTCGGCCATGGCCGGTTATTGGGCTACCGAAGTGTCCAAGTTAAAAACAGCCGAATCCGGGTAATTGAAAATGGCATCTAAACCCTAAACCTTGTGGCAACTGAAGCAGTACTGAAAGTTACAGTTCATAATTGGTTTATTTAAAAAGAAAAGAAAAACGTGTTCCGAGCAACAAAAACTGACCACTCGCTAAAAGTTGAGGATTCGGAGAACATTAGAGGTTAATAACAGGCATGGCTTGAGAAGTGGATTTCTGGGGAAGGTGGGGGTTTTGAGAAAATAGGGGTTATGGTTTGAGAAGTTTGGGCTAAGCATTAATCTGAATAATGATTCTAAAACGCGTCAACATCACTGTTTCTTTGTTTACTTTCACTGGCCTCACTTTTCGAAGTCAAATGAAGCTAGATTTCCCACACTGGCCAGGATAGCAAGGTGTTATCTCTCGCACCTCCGACCAGTGTAGACAGCGACCAGGATAACAAGGTGTTATCTCTCGCACCTTCGACCAGTGTAGACAGCGACCAGGATAGCAAGGTGTCATCTCTTCTCACCTCCGACCAGTGTAGACAGCGACCAGGATAGCAAGGTGTCATCTCTTCTCACCTCCGACCAGTGTAGACAGCGAACAAGCTTTTAGCGCCCCTGGCGACATTATCACACACATAAGTCAAGGCTTTTACCCGAAAACGCCAAAATGCTACTGTTCTTCGAGTAAAATTTAAACAAGAAATACAGGCATTCTGTAAACTGATGTGCTCTATTTGTAAGTTAATTCTGAAAGTTGAAAGTACAACTGGAATGTTCTATTGGTGATTATTCGGTTAAATGTAATAAACGTCAATTTTGTTTTTGTTACTAATTTTTGTGTATGTTGTTTATTTATTTGGGGGAGGGGGCGAGGGGAGAACCGACCCCGGTTGACACCCAGCCCCGGTGGAAGCTTAGTGACTTGGCTACCCGAACCCTGTATTCGGTTTAATTTTACTACCCGTGCATCCGTACTTACAACAGTATTGTCACATTATTTAAACAACAGTTGTCCTGCGTGAACTGTATTTAAATTGGTGTACTATAATTTTTCCGAATTCATTTAAGTCACACTATACATAAGAATTAGGGCAAAGATTTACTGGCATTATATATTTATTTTAGCACGAAACATTTTGTTGCTGTTGTTTATGTACTTATGTTTTTACTTGAATTAACCTATTGGCAGACCAGTAAGTATTGTTACGATAGCGGAAGTCATGCGATGCTGGGAGCATGCGCGCTAGAGTTTCTAGAAGGATCATGAATTTTCCTGGCAACTCTAGTTTGTTTTAGACGCCCTCTTTTTTAGTATATAAGCCCCGCAAATAAAGCTAGCGGAAAAGATAGAATTGCAGAGATAGACAGATAGATTGAAGATAGAGATAATTGAGTCAAGCAAACAGTAGGCACCATAAGTAAAGTTTGTGAATCACTGTGATTTATAGCGTGTGTTATAAAGGTTGTTAAATTTAAAGTGACTGTGGAAATTCTGTGTATTACAAAACATTGTATTGAGAAAGAATAAACTGGTTTAATCAAGAAAGGACTTGTATCACTGAAGTTCCTCGGAAAGAATTTCTACCGGAAATTATCAAACAAGCAGATATGTAACAGTATGTTTTTGATAGAATAGCAGATAAGAGTTAAAAGAGTTCATAGTTTTAGGTACTGAAATGTATATTTAAAAATTCACAGGAAATACCAGGTTATAAGTCTGGTAGTTAGGGCACTCGACTCGCAATATGCAGATCGCGGGTTATAATTTCAGCTGTGGGGACGTTATAATGTCACAGACAATCCCACTATTCGATTAAAATAACCCAAGAAGTGGCGGAGAGTGGTGTTGACTATCTCCTTTGTGCCTAGTCTGTCACTTCTAAATTAGGGACGACCAATGCACGAAGTCCCCTATCTACCTTTGTGTGAAATTCAATAAACAAATCAGATTACAAGACTGTCAGTAAGGGCCCTCTAGTGGCCCAGAGGTAAGCCTACGGACATATAACGCTAAAGATCGGGTTTCGATTCTCGTGATGAACAGACAGCTAACCGTATAGCTTTGCACTTAACTACAAAGAAAGAAACTGCCAGTAAGGATCCAGAAAATAAAAGAACAAACCTCATCCGAAACTTTAAATTAGCAGAACTGCCAGAACACCTGGACTCTAAGGACTGCCCAAAGACCAGGCCAAGACTTTAACTCATGTGTGAACCAGGCTACGACTGTAACTCATGTGTGAACCAGGCCACGACTGTAACTCATGTGTGAACCAGGCCACGACTTTAACTCATGTGTGAACCAGGCCACGACTGTAACTCATGTGTGAAACCATTTCACGACTACTTAACAAGTTACTACAACCCTCTACCTCGCCATTTAACGACCACTCTCTAACGATTAAACCACACTGGTTGTGTGAATTATACCAATCTATTACTTTAACTGAAGAAATAAAGGTAACTTTAGGCCTTGTTCGAGAATTTTTTGATACACTAGACATCCACGATTTATTCTTAACTGCCACAGAAACAATGTCAAATTATTGTTTTAGTGTTAGCTCAAACATCTATCGTTAACTGGAGAGAGTAGCTATGAGGAATAGAGTTGTTGTAGGCTTTCCAGTTCTCTTTATATGCTGGTTTGAAGGGATGTTAGGCTAGAGTTGTTGTAGGCTTTCCGGTTATCTTTATATGTTAGTTTGAAGGAACGTTAGGCTAGAGTTGTTGTAGGCTTTCCGGTTCTTTTTATATGCTGGTTTGAAGGGGTGTTAGGCTAGAGTTGTTGTAGGCTTTCCAGTTATCTTTATATGTTAGTTTGAAGGGGTGTTAGGCTAGAGTTGTTGTAGGCTTTCCGGTTCTCTTTATGTGCTGGTTTGAAGGGGTGTTAGGTTAGAGATACTATAGATTTTCCGATTCTCTTTATGTGCTAGTTTCAAGGATGTTAGGCTAGAGCTACTGTAGGCTTTCCGGTTCTCTTTATATGCTGGTTTGAATGGGTGTTACGCTAGAGTTGTTGTAGGCTTTCCTGTTATCTTTATATGTTAGTTTGAAGGGGTGTTAGGCTAGAGTTGTTGTAGGCTTTCCGGGTTTTCTTTATGTGTTAGTTTGATGGGGTGTTAGGCTAGAGTTGTTGTAGGCTTTCCCGTTCTCTTTATATGTTAGTTTGAAGGGGTGTTAGGGTGTTCCGGTTCTCTTTATATGTTAGTTTGAAGGGGTGTTAGGGTGTTCCGGTTCTCTTTATATGCTGGTTTGAAGGGGTGTTAGGCTAGAGTTGTTGTTGTAGGCTTTCCGCTTTTCTTTATATGTTAGTTTGAAGGGGTGTTAGGCTAGAGATACTATAGATTTTCCGATTCTCTTTATGTGCTAGTTTCAAGGATGTTAGGCTAGAGTTACTGTAGGCTTTCCGGGTTCTCTTTATGTTAGTTTGAAGGAACGTTAGGCTAGAGATACTGGAAGCCTTCCTGTTCTCTTTATGCACTAGTTTGAAAGAGTGTTAGGTTTGAGATACTGTAGGCTTTCCAGTTCTCTTTACGTGCTAGTTTGAAATAATGTTAGGCTATAGTTACTGAAGTCTTTCGGGTTCTCTTTATGTTAGTTTGAAGAAACGTTAGGCTAGTTATACTGTAGGCTTTCCAGTTCTCTTTACGCGCTAGTTTGAAATGATGTTAGGCTAGAGTTACTGTAGGCTTTCCGATTATCTTTATATGCTAGTTTGAAATGATGTTAGGCTGGAATTACTGTAGGCTTTCCGATTATCTTTATATGCTAGTTTGAAATGATGTTAGGCTAGAGTTACTGTAGGCTTTCCGATTATCTTTATGTACTAGTTTGAAATGATGTTAGGCTAGAGTTACTGTAGGCTTTCTGGTTCTCTTTATATGCTAGTTTGAAATGATGTTAGGCTGGAATTGCTGTCGGCTTTCCGGATCTTTATATGTGATAGTTTTAAGGGATATTAGTCTGGTTTAAACAAATTAGAGTGCCCTCTGAAGTGTGGTGTCATTTCATAGATATTATCTTCGAAATTTGTCATCGTAGGATTGAAAATTTACTCCACTTTCATGCTTTTCTCGACAATCAACATAACAACGTTATATTCACAAAACAACGTCCTTTCTTGGTTATAAATTTTATGTCACATCATCCCAAGAATATTTAAAACAACACAGCTTTGAGTAACTTACATCTTATTGGTTTTACGTGTGACACAGAAAAGGTTAGAAAACATGGTAGAGAAGACAATTCTTTACTTGTTTTAAGTACAAAGGTAAACAATGGGCAATCTGTGCTCAGTTCACCACAGTTATCGAAACCCGATTTCTAGTTTCATAAGTCTGCAAACTTACCGCCGAGCCTCTGGGGTGCAGCTACAGAAGAGCTCAGGACCCTGTTATTATCTAACAATTATCCCTCTGGTATACCAACAATATTTTTAATGTTCAAGACATTATTATTAATTAACAATTATCCCTCTGCTATACCAACAATATTTTTAATGTTCAAGACACATTTGTTAAACGTCCCAGAAAACTCTTACTAACATACTTGTTAGGCCTGAATATAGCTTGTAAAAACTGTTCAGCCGTTCAGCAAGGCTTAAAATAGCTATTTCATATATATATATAAAAAAAAACGTATAAAAACATCATGTAACGAATTCAGCAAATTGTTCATAGAAGTTGAACGGGAAATGCACCTAAAAATACCGGAACTTCTGAGTGCCATCTATCGGTATGTAGCAGAACATATATAAAAATCCATGGATTATTGACGAACATATATTAAATTTGTGTATAAGTTAGGATCAGAATTACTTATGATCCAAAAACACAACCTAGAAATTACTCGGGACCGTGTTTGGGTTCTGTAATCTTAAGTATAATTATGCGCGGAATGTTTCTAATTAAACATATGTACGTCTGTCAAACTGTTCAATACCTTTTAAACCTAAATGTGGGGTATTATACTTAATTACTTATACTTGTCATAAGACATTAGTATTAGGCCTAGTATATTTTTAACAATACGTTTAGGACATTTTAAAATTAAGAAAAAGAGTGTATAATGGTATTTCAACCACACTACGTTCGCCATATTCATTGTAGACGACGCAATTTGCTCAATCCAATGCTCATCATGCCGGCTGGGACACAGTAGTGAGTAGATCACCATTTATATAAACCAATTTTTGGTATTCTTCTATTTATTTCTAATCATATTAGATTTGACTATACTGTTATGATGCGTCATTAACTACTGGGAACGTTTTTTCTTTCTTTTTGTATCAAGGTACGTATGTTGAAGAAAGCAAGCTTTATTTACTATAATTATTTAAATATGAGGGAACTCTTCGGCTAACGTTACGAACACTCAGGCCTCAAACATTTCATGGGCGTTCGTAGGTCGGGGGGGGGGGGGCAAGGGGCAAATGCCCCCCCTGGAAAATGTTTGTTTGTTTTGAATTTCGCGCAAAGCTACACTAGGGCTATCTGCGCTAGCCGTCCATAATTTAGCAGTATAAGACTAGAGGGAAGGCAGCTAGTAATCACCACCCACCGCCAACGCTTGAGCTACTCTTTTACCAACGAATAGTGGGATTGAACGTAACATTATAACGCCCCCACGGCTGAAAGGGCGAGCATGTTTGGTGTGATGGGGAGTCGAGTACCCTAACCACCTGGCCATGCCGGGCCCCCCTGGAAAATGAGAAGCACATTTCTTTCTTTATTCATTCAGTGCCCCCCCTCCCCCCGGAGAAATATCTGTGGATGCTCATGATGCTGGCATTAGGCTATATATGCTATGTCCATCGCAGGGACGGAATCTTGAATTTAAATAATAAAGCCCTCAAGCTTACCCTTGCAACACCGATGATGAGGGGGGGGGGAGAACAATTACTTAAATTCTCAATTATGTATTTGTAATTTATTTATTTTCACTTTACTAAATTATTATTATCATTGTGCCTAGTTTGTGCCATCATATTTCCAGTTTCTCCGATCGTCACTATAGCAACAAGGCAAACAAAAACCGGCCCATTCCAGCTTGTTTATAAGTTTTAGCGTGAAGCTACAGAATATTCTATCTGCTCTCTGCCCATTTGATGTGTAATTGTACAAACTAAGTAAATTAATCCAAATTAACTATTCAGTTCTCAACATAACTCAAAATTAATTAGAATATGTATGATAAATTTAAAAAATATTAATATTTTTAACCACAGTCATTGAGAATAAAAAATATAATGGCTTAACCAAGTAAGGCAGACGCCTCTTAACCTTTTGATATAATACATTTTCACTTGTTTTCGTGCCCTTCACTTGAATTTTCCTTATGCTATCATTTCACACACGCCATTTAAGCTACGCTTTCTTGCAGGCATTATGTTTTAAATCGATAAATTCTGGTCTGTTTGGAAAAAATAAAAAATTACGCGGTTGGACAAACAAACTCACGACGTAACTTTATTGTAAAGTAAACATTAGTAGTTTACAAAGCATGAAACAGTTATAGGCGTTCGGTATGTGACACAGTTCTACGAGTTGAAACAGAAACTCATAAAAATGAAGAATAAAACCTGTACTAAAGAAAAAGTAACTAAAAGGTGTTTATAGCAGTCTATGAAATGAAGCTAAGGTACATTATTGTAAAGTAAAGTAAATTTAAAGTTGTAATGAAGGCAAACTTAGCTGAATATGCAGAAATGTCTGAATGCATGTTCACAAAGTCGTAATAATATGGTTTTGAACGAACTGCGTATATGTATTGTAGACCCAAGTAAGTAAAAAAAAGCCCATAGAAATTGTATTTAGTCTAATGTTTGTTGTTGTTTAGGAAACTGCACGTGAGTTAAATGTTGTTTGTGTGAAATACTTTGCAAATAAATGAAATTAAAGTTGAAATCGAAGTCAGTCGTCACGTGATGACAACAACATTGTACCATCGTGTAACATACTCGTTGCATTGAAAAGTCTGACTAGGCAAAAAATAGGTAATGTGATCCTGAATTTAAAAGCCAATATGCAATTCGGACAAAAGCCTTTCTAAATGATGTGAGATTTGTTGCGTTTAATCGAGAAATTTGCAAGAAAAGTTCCTTATCCACCCACAGCTACCATCTGGTTTGGTAAGGGGTTCCTTATCCACCCACAGCTACCATCTGGTTTGGTAAAGGGTTCCTTATCCACTCACAGCTACCATCTGTTTTAGTAAAGGGTTCCTTAGCCACTCACAGCTACCATCTGGTTTGGTAAAGGGTTCCTTATCCACCCACAGCTACCATCTGGTTTAGTAAAGGGTTCCTTATCCACTCACAGCTACCATCTGTTTAGTAAAGGGTTTCTTAGCCACTCACATCTACCATCTGGTTTGGTAAAGGGTTCCTTAGCCATCCACAGCTACCATCTGGTTTAGTAAAGGGTTCCTTATCCACTCACAGCTACCATCTGGTTTAGTAAAGGGTTCCTTAGCCATTCACAGCTTCCATCTGGTTTGGGAAAATACTTATAAAGTGTCTCTTCATAATATTCAAAATATCTTCAGAAGAGTTCATAACCAGGTCGTTCAGACAAGGAAAAGAATCGAACTCACTACGATCAAGCTGTGTACCCCACAGTTCACTTTATCTTGCACGTGGAATACTGATATAAGCTTGCCTTGTAGGATAATATATCTGCAAGATATACTAATTTGCAAAGTGAGCCCCAATCATGTAGATTGAAGGTTTCATCCAGATCTCAAATAGACGATTGAGGACTTTTCCCCACGAAAGCCAACGTACTTCAATACGAAACAATAGTTGTTGTAGTCACTGCCAATCTCTTGACAAAGCTGAGAAAAAAGTCGAGAATTCAGTGACCTACCCTTAATATGTTTGACAGCGTTAACAGCTTCATTAAATACTTCTGTTAAATCTTCATGCATATTTCGGGTGACGAGGTCTTCCCAGTGTTTACAACAGTGAGTAGATTTGGCTTCTGGTGCAACAGCTTGAATTCGTGAAACAAATCTTGTTATTGGACCAACCATGGATTTAGCACCATCCTTGCTTATCCCAATCCATCGCTTCCAGTCTATGTTATTGTTTGTCATGAGGTCGTCAATAAGTTTAAAAATCTATTCTCCGGTTCTACGAGTTGGCAGAACAAAATGTTTTAGCGCACTACTTTATTCAGCTAATATCTGACAAACACGAAAAGATTAGCTGACTTCACAATATCGGTAGATTCATCAGTTTGCAGTGCATAGTATCGACTTTGTCGTACTTGGGATAATAATTGATGTTTATGTTTTCAGTCATATCTATAATTATACGGTGAACTGTGTTATTTGACAGAGGCACCTTATCAACCGTTTTTCTTACATTGTCCCCAATCATCACTTTCACCATTTCTTTGGCAGCAGGTTTGGTAAGTGTTTCGTACATTACTTCAGCAGCTTTTATGTTATCATCACCTACCACACTGGGCATTACTTTCTGTTGTCATCCCCTGCCACACTGGGCATTACTTTCTGTTATCATCACCTGCCACACTGGGCATTACTTTCTGTTATCACCACCTGCCACACTGGGCATTACTTTCTGTTATCACCACCTGCCACATTGGGCATTACTTTCTGGGAGGCTTGAATGACCTTCAGCTTTTCTTCGATTAGTTTTGCATGGTATTCTTTATGGTTGTTTCAAAATTACGCTTGAGGTTGGATGGTTTCATTCCAGAACTTGTGAGCGTCTCCAAACATATGACATAATTTAATAGACTTACTCTCGTACTATCCATGAAAATCCAATTTTCTAATAATTTTTATCGTATTTGAGTGATATTTTTGTTTTTGGTACTTTTAAAACACTAACAGTCGGTTCAGGTGATTCATTAATTTGGTCGTCATAGCTATCACCACTGTTTCGCATTTTCGTCCTATCATTTCCATCACAATTTTCACCTTTACGCTTTAAAAATCCTATTTTTAACCACTGATCCATGATGGGTTCAAACGAAAAATAAATAAAACAGACACACAATCATAAAATGAGAATCTTCGTCTAATACTAACTAACGAACATGGTTCTTGGTATGTCATTGCGCATGCTCTCTAAATAGCGGCTAGCCAATGAGCGGGCCAGATGACGCCACGCCTTCTGAATAATAGCCAATGTTTAATTGTCGGAAGATAATGTAATAACCGCGTTAAAAATTATTTTTTCTTAGAATTTGTTTCTAATACATATTAAAATAAATATATAACTTTTAAAATAAAAAAATCCGTTCGCGTACCACCTAAAATCATTTCGTGTACCACCAGAGGTACGTGTAGCACACTTTGGGAAACACTGGTCTAGTATAAAGGTAAGTTTGCAAGCCCGATTTAAAATTTTATGTACAACATACAAGTGATTTTGTTTGTACTGATGATAACAATTTAACAGAAATTACAAATAGAAACAAATTAGCCATCTGAAAAAAAAAAAAAGATTTCACATATATGTTATGTGCTGCCATCTGTCGTTAATAATATTAAATATATCTAAGGAAAATTAGCAGAACGACGAAGTTCCACGGACTTACAATACTATAACCACGGTTCTATTACCCGCGGCAGGGCCTCTGAAAGGAATTTTATCAGAGGGTACAAAGTTTCTTTCGGGCCCCCTTCCCTTCTCCATTAATCATCCTGTTTTTATCCACTACGGTTTTATGCCATGACCTGTAAGGCCAAAAAGGGTATGCAAGATGAGAGAGGGGTGGAATAGAGCGCTCTGTTGATTTTCTGCATTAGAGGCCTTATGCTCCTATACTCCCTCCATGATAAATATAAATAAAATAAAACAGGATCAGAGAGAAGAAAGTATATTTGAACATCTTTGTTTATTCTACAATACAAATAAGGAGAAAGAATTCAGAATGCAGATCAGAAGACATAATTATTAGTAAAAAGTAAAAAAAAAAAAGGTAGATAGGCTTAGTATTTACTTTACAAAAAGAGCTTTCCTGGCCTTTTTTGTGAAAAATGTTGAATCACAGCATGAAAATTAATTGTTCTGGCAATATTTGAAACAATACTTAGCTTGGCTAAATCCACAAAACGTTCCTGGGACATTGTAGACCTTAAATAATTCTTAATCAGCTTGTGTTTGCTAAATGACCTCTCTGCAGAAGCTACTGTTGCTGGAATTATTAATAGTATTCTTAAGCTAACACAAACATTTGGAAACAGGTCACCAAGTCTGTACACTCTTAACACGTTCAGCTGATCTAATGGCTTTAACTGTGCATTTTCAAAATTTGCTTTATGTACTGAGGGTAAATGTTGCATATATTTTCCAAAATCATTACCGTTAAGGTCAGGTGGATATTGTTCTGATAAAGATAAAGCTTTTCTCTCCACATCACTTTCAGACATCGTGAGATATTTCCACAAGAAATCAAATTTTTCAGCCAACTGTTTAACAGCATTGAAGCTGACAGTTAATCCTGCTGTAACATTGTCTACCAAAACGTAAAACACACACTTTCTGAAGTAGGCCTCTTCTGGCATATCATCTGTGTCATTCATTTCCTCCAAAATTAGCATCAGGTGCGGTGTTATCATGTGATCTTGCCCCTAACTCCACCACATCTGCGGGAGAGTTCTATTTCTATCTTTAGGTTTGACGCAACCCATTTGGCTTCATTCCACATGCATTTCCAGTTGTTTCGAAGTTTTGTCAGATCTGTGAAGAGAGATTCTACGTTCGTTACTTCAACATCCAGTGTGGCATCTCTGGCTTGGACGACCACTAATATTTTGTACCACACAGCTGACATTAACACACAGGCAAAATATGCCACATATAACAAACATCACGGACTTCATTTCTTGTTTTGGCCGTTAAATTTAGTTCTAGGGGGTCTTCCAGTGCTAATTTAATGCCACGCAAGTGAGCCGCAAAAGGCTTTACACATTCAACACGATCTGACCATCTTGTTTCAGACATACCATGAAGAGAACAACCAATACGGTTTTGTAGTAATTCCCACCGCTTCGGACTGGAACTGAACAAGTGGTACACAGTTTGAATTGTTCCCAAAAAGGTTATTGCTCCAGGTGTGCATTCAGCAGCATCATTTCTACATAAGTTGAGTGTGTGACAACCGCAAGGTGAAAAAATTGCTGTTGAGCATTGTTCTTGTATTTTCCAGCCATATTTGCCGCATTATCACAGGCTTGAGCTCTACAATCACTGAGAGGAATAGCACGTTCTTTCAATGTATCAGTTATAAACTGAACAATTTCTTCCCCTCTTTTGTTGCTACAATCTGAGAAACATTTCTTGAATCTCATACTGCGTTTCTTTTAAAAGTACGTATCTCGAAAGCAATGTTGTTTGTTCAATATGGGAGGAATCTGGTGTAGCATCTACTATTACTGCAAAGTACTTTGCAGACTGCCTCTCAAGCAAAATGTGTCATTTCACAAGATTCGAGCGTTCTGCAATAAATTCATTTTGTGAGTCAGGGGACAGGTAATGAACATGAAGCCGCTCACTCCTTTTCTGTGACTCCTCTACACTTAGCTCATGTTCCTGAAGGATGGGGTCCCACCTGGAGAGCAGTTCAATGAGTCCTAAGAAGTTTCCATTGTTTGAATCGATGGAATGAACCAGTAAGTGCCAGACCACGCGCTCCCAATAAGAGTACAACATCGATAATGCACGTTAAAATATTGTACCATTTCACAGCTTCAGTTTTGATTGGCATTTCTAAGATGGTGTCAACTCCTGTCTCAGACAGCAGGCGCCTTTCTAGTTCTCGCCAAGCTAGGTAGCATTCTCTGTGACTATTTCCTGCAATATTAACAAACTTAGTTTGTTAAACGTACACATGAACTGGGTAGAAAAAAAAAGACTTACCGAAGTAGAATGAGCAGTTGT
>NW_013674717.1:19238-25256 GCF_000517525.1 Limulus polyphemus
GGACTTGTGTCGCTAAAGTTTCGTCGGAACGAATTTACGGAAAATTAACTAACGAACGGAGACTTAACACAGTTTTGGATGGATGAAACACCAGTCACCACTTGCCGCGATGGCGCGACTAAAGCGGAGTAACAACTGCCAATGAAACAATCTCTTTTCAGCACGGGCCCGCCAAAAATGACTTATTATTTGCGCTCAGCTTTGTTGGTTGTCATAGAAACCGCCGATTGTTGGAATTTGGAGGCTGGAATTTGCATATTTCACAAAACCGTCCGAGCAGTGTGAATGACTTCTCAACATTGTTAGTCTTGCTCAAACGCAGTGTGTGATGGCACAGGACCCGATGAATCGTCGGGCAGACGCCTTCCGACGAGACGGTTTGACCTACGACGCAGTGTGTGATAGGCTTTAGACGAGTGGCCACGCATCAGCTGATCTCATGTTCGGCAACTGTTTTTGACTTGAGACTGAAGGCAAAATATTCTTTTTTTTCTTCAATGCGTCTATAGGCAGTATTTCATCTAAAAAAGCACATAACGTAGTATTTGATAATTTGATATAATATACATACACGTGTAGTTATTATTAAATCCCATTAAAGGGTACATCAATA
Source organism: Limulus polyphemus (assembly GCF_000517525.1). Classification (NCBI taxonomy): domain Eukaryota; kingdom Metazoa; phylum Arthropoda; class Merostomata; order Xiphosura; family Limulidae; genus Limulus; species Limulus polyphemus. The sequence continues at coordinate 19,852 of NW_013674717.1, forward strand.
CTGTTACGACAGCGGAATTCACGTAACGCTGGTAACACGTAATGAGTATCTAGAACGTTCGTGAAGGCTCGAGTGTTTACCAGACGCCTTCTATTTCGTACATATAAGACCGCCGAGAAGTGACGGCATATATAGATAGATAACTGCAGACGGAGAGATTGAAGATATAGATGGGCAATTGAGTCAAGCGCGGTAGTAAGTAAAGTGCGTGAATCGTTCGTTGAGAATTATAGCGTGTGTTTAAGTTATAGTGACTGTGGAAATTAGTTGTATTTAAGAAAGGAATTGTATCGCTGAAGTTTCTCGGAAAGAATTTCTACGGGAAATTAACAAACGACCAGAGACGTAACAATACTTTGCAGACAAAATCGAACAAAAGCGGTGTGGGCCAGTCTCAGACTGGCTCCATGGCTTCCCCATTAAATCATACTGATGCAGTGATGCTATGATGAAAGCAAATAATATTATTCATTCTACCTCTACATTTCCCAAGACTACATAATATGATGGATCATAAGTTCAACGGATATATAAAACTGTAGGCTCACACAAAATATGAATGTTAGTCTACAATATATGGAAACATATAAAACTGTAGGCTCACACAAAATGTGAATGTTAGGTTTCCATATATTGAAGACCTACAGTTTTATATCTCACACAAAATGTGAATGCTAGTCTTCAATATATGGAAACATATAAAACTGTAGGCTCACACAAAATGTGAATGTTAGTCTTCAGTATATGCAAACATATAAAACTGTAGGCTCACACAAAATGTGAATGCTAGTCTTCAATATATGGAAACATATAAAACTGTAGGCTCACACAAAATGTGAATGTTTGTCTACAATATATGGAAACATATAAAACTGTAGGCTCACACAAAATGTGAATGTTAGTCTACAATATATGGAAACATATAAAACTGTAGGCTCACACAAAATGTGAATGTTTGTCTACAATATATGGAAACATATAAAACTGTAGGCTCACACAAAATGTGAATGCTAGTCTACAATATATGGAAACATATAAAACTGTAGGCTCACACAAAATGTGAATGCCAGTCTTCAATATATGGAAACATATAAAACTGTAGGCTCACACAAAATGTGAATGCTAGTCTTCAATATATGCAAACATTTTCTGAGATTCCAGGAAATTCCCGTGCCCCCTTTGGACCCCCGGGCCCGAGTACGAGGTACCCCCTGCACCCCTCTCTCATAGTTACTGCCTCGCGGTGGACACAGCAGATAATTCATTGTGGTTTTGCTCTAAAACAAACAAACAGAACGCCAAGTTTATCTAAGGGGCCGTTCGCAAATTGCATCATTAAAATGATCGAATATTGTTTTAAAATTCCAAGAGCAACACACACACACACACACATGTTTTTATCAAACATAAATAAAAGATTTGGTGTGGAGTGAGAAAGAGTGGAATGAGTATCCTGTTAGAGACAGTTATTACAGAAAACTTATTAAACCTGTCAGCATTTAATTTTGTACTTATTTTATACGACAAGTTCGTGCTTGTTTTATTCACCCCACCTTTACTGAAAAGATGTGAACGTTCCTTGAGGAAGGTTAGATTCATTTCTTTCGTTCATGTTTGTTTATTGGTTAAAATGTTTATACCTATAGTATATTAATTTTGTTAGTTTCAATCTTAGTACAGATTTATTTATTAATTACAAGAATTATTGTCATTTCAGTATATAGATTTAGGACTAAAATACAATTTGTGAAATACATTTGGGATTACGGCCGAAAATATCTATAATAGGGAGGATATCCAACTGATAAATTAATACATCCTAATCATTATTATTTTTTAATTTATGACTTTGAATACATCTTAGCTACAGTATTTAGTATGTTAATTTTTGGTTTTTGAGGTAACTTTCCTTGATCATAAGTTTTTGATAATACATAAATAGTTACTATTAATTGCGTTTCCAATTTTAATATTTAAAAGACATGTTAAAAATTTGAAATGAAAACGTGTATTGATTTATCCGTTCTAGGATCAGGGACTAAGAAATTATATATATGTATTTATTTAGCTGTGTATATGTCTGTTTACTTATCTTGTCTGTTTATATACAGTTATTCATAAGTAACTACGATACGTACTTCATTGAGTGAGATATTGTTAGGTAGTTATTTTTCACAAATTTCTCATTAGCAGTCAAATCTCTCCCAAATCTTTTGATTCAGATACAGAACTGGTTTCAACCGCCATGTTATAAGCCAAACTCTCTTGTTCATGAACCGGATATAATATTTTTAGTAATATTAATTCATAAATGGAAACATATGCTCAATGTGCTGCCATCTGTTGTTCGTAACGTATAATATTCCTAAAATGAATTGATCCGAATAATTAATATTTCTCCACTTAATACAAGAAAATGCGATCAAAACTTCCTACTTCGAGAATAATAATAACAATAATTATAAAAAAAAACAAATTAGGGACATTGTGTTGAGGCATAATTGTGTAATATTTTCTATGTGTAAGTTTGTTGGTTTTTTTATACGTATTTCTTTACTGACCAGTAGTGATAAGCTAGAATAGTTTTAGGTGTTTGGAAGTAGCGAATCAAATAATAGATTAGGCCTTTAAGTCGCTTTTTATCATTGAAATTCACGTTTTGGTGAAGAAAAGGCTTTACAAATGAATAAAAGTTTTTGTTAACTTATTCATGAAATCATGTGTACACAAAGATAACAAACAAACTTTGTAGCAGTGTTAGAATAATAATGTCATGAAACAACTACGGTAGTGTTATCTCACAGGACAAAGTGTACTATGGTTGATAAAACTTTCAGTTTGAAAAGATAGTTACGGAACGTCTAGCAATCATTTATAATTTTTGTATTTTAGCAACTGGCCACGCGCCACCTTCACGTCAGATTTTGGCCAACAGATGGTAAGCAGAAATGAAAATGATTCTAATTTTCTAATTTAAATCCAGAAAAGTTATTTCTGATATTTACTTCTCTGTGTTTTATAAATTAAAAAGTAGACACTTCTGTTAAGAGAAAGCACGTGTAATGAAGAAACAAGTGAAGCTTGAGGTATTTCTAAAAACTTAGGAGTGAAAGTAAAGAAGAATTTCATATAATATATCAACCACACAACACCTACTTTATCAAACGCTGACGAGGCTCTTCGTGCAATACCATGAGTCGATTCGGATATTCTAGACGTAGTTGTGGTTCAGGCTCTATTTATATTATCAACTTTCATGAACAACGACTGTTAAACTTATGGTTTGTAATTATTATTAATTTTAATTACGATATTAGCAGATTTTTTAGGGTAAGGATTAATATCAGAATATTATTTATTTCATCCAGCTCTGCCGAGCGAAACGAAGCAGAGTTGAGTATCAAAACTAGGGTACAGGCGTTATTCACATGTGCGCTATACGTGTTAATCCATACCGGTACAATAACTATCAAATATCAAGGAAAACATTTTGTCTGTCTGTCTGTCTGTGGATGCATCTCCTATTAAACGAGTTGACCTATCCAGACCAAACTTGGTATGCTAACTTAGTATTAACCAAAATATAATCCAGCTACAAGGTGGAGAATAAATATATTACTGCTGTTTGAGTTTCTCCTCTTTTCTGATTCACAACATTTAATTTCCGGTTTATTCTAGGGTTAGAATAAGCGCTTAAGCCTGAATTAGAGAAGTATTTCATAATTAAAATATTTTTAAAATATCTCTTACTTTTTATATAGGTTTCCGTAGAAGCAAAATTCAATATTGTTGTTAAATTTAATGCATTAAACATATCAACTTAAGACAGTAGAAATCTTGACCACATCTCTACTGTGAAATGGGCTGATTTGAACAAGAAATGACGCAGCTGTTTTGCCATTTCTGCCAAGTTTCTCGACTCAACTGCTCTCACGTTCACAGATCTTTTTGGTAAACAGTGTAACTCGCGAGGTGGCAGTATAATCGACCGCCTTTATGTTATTGTCAAGTCTGTGTTTCTTCGTTGGTTTTAATATCTGTATACGTTTCCTACAAGCATTCACATTCAAAACTGACTGAAACAATAACCAGAAAACGTGTACATGTGGCAAAATTTCTGTTAAACATGAGGTTTGTCCACATTTACAAGTTACAGCCATTCAATCGTTACAAACTTTATTGTTCAACTACGAAAGTAGAATAATAAAAGAAAACATATAATTAGATTTGAGGGTAGGCTGGTAGAGATCGTGATGAGTAATAAAATCAAATCTGGTATATGGCATCCCACGCTTGGTATTGCTGACGCACAAAAATCACAATCATTGGCTGAAATTCCCCATTACATTTGCTTGGTTGTCAAATACACACATTTCTTGCAACATCACCAAATTTTGTCCAGTCAGAACCTTCGGCTACAACTATATAATAAACCGCATGTTTTACCCGCAGCACATTTCAATTTTGAAAATGCTCAAATCAAAGCAAGCTACTTCAGCTCAGCAGGCTAACAAAGCCAGAAACAGGAATACAGTCCAAAGAGAAGACTCCAAAATTCACTGACTTTACCATCACAATTAATAACTTTGAGAGTCATACAGTTGACCAAGTAGTCATATATCTTTGAGAATCCGTTTTTTTTTGTTTTTGTTTTTTTAATGTTTCAAGCTATAAGGATTTATGAAGAAAAACATAACTTAAAAATACATAAAAGTGAAAATTGCTAATCAAGCAATACTTGAAGGAGACGACCAAATATACATAAAAATGTTATTTTTGTGAACTACTAGAAACAGGATAGTCATTCTACGATAGTTACATTCTATGATAGTTACATTCTATGATAGTCATTCTAGGATAGTTACATTCTATGATAGTTACATTCTAGGATAGTTACATTCTAGGATAGTTACATTCTATGATAGTTACATTCTATGATAGTTACATTCTAGGACAGTCACATTCTAGGATAGTTACATTCTAGGATAGTCACATTCTAGGACAGTTACATTCTAGGATAGTCACATTCTATGATAGTTACATTCTAGGATTATTACATTCTATGATAGTTACATTCTAGGATAGTCACATTCTATGATAGACATTCTAAGATAGTTACATTCTATGATAGTTACATTCTATGATAGTCACATTCTATGATAGTTACATTCTAGGATAGTCACATTCTAGGATAGTTACATTCTAGGATAGTCACATTCTAGGACAGTTACATTCTATGATAGTTACATTCTATGATAGTCACATTCTAGGATTATTACATTCTAGGATAGTCACATTCTAGGATAGTTACATTCTAGGATAGTCACATTCTAGGATAGTTACATTCTAGGATAGTTACATTCTAGGATAGTCACATTCTAGGACAGTTACATTCTATGATAGTT
>NW_013674718.1:0-2314 GCF_000517525.1 Limulus polyphemus
CCCCATAGTACATCCTTACATTATATTTCATAGCTAATTTAAATAAGTAAATTTTGCGAAATAAAGCTTGACCAACAAAGAGTCAGAAAAGTGCAGTCGAGGCTGTCAAACGTCATTATTTTTTTTTGTGGGCCAATAAAAATTAAGATCATTCATGAAATGAATTCGTAGTGTATTCATAAAATAAATATTGTTAAAAATCAATTAGATCAAGTTCGAAATGACACCCAAGCGAACCTCTGATCACCTTCATAAGCTAAACTATTTGCATATTTCGTCGTCACACCCATTTTCCTGCAATCAGAGGTGTGTCCTACGACTTTTGATAGGATAGCGTACTTCTGCACGATCGCGTGTATTCGTCACGTGCTGTATACAGGATGCTTTCCAGTGTGTACTATGTCATTTATTTATTATAATGTTCAACATCATTGCTTGTTCCTTTTCGCAATGTAACTAAAATCCTAGGAAAGCATAAACCATACATACTTTTTGTATTTTACCCTCATTTTCTCTAAAACATGTTCTACCATATATTTACTTTGTTCCTATAGCCCCCTATGCAACGTTTTGGTGTGAAATGTGGGGTTCTTGGTATTGATAATACACGTCTGAATGTAATGCAAATACTTCAGGGACAATTCAGCTTGAATGAGAACTTTTAAGATGCAGTTCTGACGTTTTTCAGTCTGAAATGGTTGTTTTAAAATGTGAAATTATTATTATCCACACAGATTATTTGTATTTAGGTCAATACGGTTTTTTGATGCAAATCAGTTTTCTGTTGGCAACTGTTTGTGATGATGATACTGATTATCCTGTTCAGTTTTACACTCGAGTTTTACCTGCTGTTCAGGCCCACCGAGAGGGGGGGGGGCGAGGGGCAACTACCCTGGGGGCTCGTGCATGCCCAAGGGCCCATAAAAAATGCCCCAACTTTAAACTCGACTTTTTAAAAATTTGCATACTCTTAAGCTAAGAATCCACAGACCAGAAAAACTGATGCGAAATTAGTGTACAAGCCAAGCCAAGTTAAAAATGGAAAATAGCATAACTTTGGAACGAATAAAGGAATCTCCTTAATTATCCAATTAAATTAACAGATGTTTATTTTCTCAAAATGATGTTGTTGATTGTTAAAGGTCTTTGTCCACAGAAAATATCACAAAGAAAATCACAAAGTGGTATTAAGACTTAAAATATTGTTAAAATTACTAAAAGTCTAGAGCTTCCCTCTTGGTCTCCCATCAGGGGCTCGGCTCCTGGATCCCGCCGGGGACCCAGAGCGACCCGAGGCCCACCGCCGCTCTCGACGGCCCTGCTGCTGTTGAACCCAATATAAACTTCGTCGCTGCTGTTGGACAACAACATGCCAGCTAATCAAGTTTATCTTCAATATATATGTTGGACAACGTAGCTTCTTTTCAGTACGCGTGCCAGCTAATTAAGTTTCTCTTCAATATATATGTTGGACAACAACATGCCAGCTAATCAAGTTTATCTTAAATATATATGTTGGACAACGTAGCTTCTTTTCAGTACGCGTGCCGGACAACGTTGTTTATCTTCATTATTAATATTGGACAACAAAATCTATATAGCTTTATCATTCATACTGAACAACGTGGTTTCCTTCATTGTTGGACAACGCAGTTTATTTTCGTCGTGTATATTGAACAAAATAGTTTACTAAACGTTTTGATACAGTAAAAGCATAATTAAAAACCAAATTAATTTCAGTTCACAACATCAGAATACATCCATTATCAAAATTAGGAATAGATTGTAGTTTAATACATGTTTTCTACCATGTGTACTTTTGTAAATTTTTATGAAAATAAAATATTACCTTAATAGTGCGTAAAGTTGGCCATAATTCATAGGCTTAATATAGTAAACGACTTTTTGTTTACGTAATTTCAACATTTTAAGCACAAATATTATCCTGCTGTCAAGGTTTTGAATATGTGCTGGGATTCTTTTACAACAGGTGTCTGTGACTTGTTGGCGATGAATTCGAACAATAAACAAACAGCACACAATCCACTTGTTTTAAAATAATATATTCAAAACAAATCAAACGTATGTACAAATATTCTTTACACTATAGGATATCACAGTTGTATCTAAAACTCTAAATAATAATTATTTTTTGTCAGAAGTCCACACAGGTTGATTCATTTACTTTAGAATCCAATTAACAAGACGAACTATTTTTTCTATATACTGTTTCTTACTATACAATCTTCGATAAATTAACTTACATTACCCCGTGAGTTACCACAATTGTATCCAGAGTTTTAAATAATTGTCT
>NW_013674718.1:2894-9213 GCF_000517525.1 Limulus polyphemus
AAATAATTGTCTCCTTTTTGTCAAATTCCACACAGGTTGATTCAATCACTTTAGAATCCAACTGACAAGATGATTTATTTTTGTATACTTTGTTTGTTATTATATAATCTGCGATAAATTAACTTACATTACCCCGTGAGTTACCACACTTGTATCCAGAGTTTTCAATAATTATCTTATTTTTGTCAAAGTCCACACAGGTTCAATTACCTTAGAATACTCTTTTGACAAAACAAATTGTTCTCCTTTATCCCTATTATTAAAATAGGTGTGAAAAAAGGTGCTGCCAAAAAATGATTGAGGAATGAAATCAAACTTGGCCTAGTAACCTTCTAGCCCTCTAGTGCAACAATATTATACACATAAAGAAAAACTTGGAAGCTTCGAGTAAGATGACGTTAACAATATTACAACCAATTAACCTACATACACAACGTACGACTCGTACCGAGTTACGTAATGAAACTTGTCATAAGTATCGCTTTTAAAATAATTAACTTTAAACACTCTTGTTATGAAAACCAAATAAACGTTAAATCACTAAATTAACCAAGTAATAACTCTTACACTAAACAGTCTTGTTCTTCCAACACCTGCCCCTTTGTATTTATATACTCAATAATTGCTGTCCAGTTTTCGTTATGTTTTGAATATAATTATCAAGCTTAAAACTCTTTAAAAAACTTTCAAAAGTTTATTTTTTTTAAATGCACAGATAATTGTATATGTTATTTCAGGTAAAGGACAACAAATTATTATTCCACAATACAGATCTGTTGTAGTTTATGGATTACCCTGAATATCCTTTTCCCATACATGTTTTCGGGAGTGTGCGTACCAGCTTTCTCAGAACTTGTAATAAGATGTGAAAGTCAACGTGGTCTGTCTTAGACCATAAAGCTTGGCAAACGTTCCACAGACCCCAATAGGCACAGAAGTCCATTGGACCTGTATTCAGAGATTTGACTGGTATGTGGTCGAATGTGATTCCGATTGCTTCGAACATATTTCTCCTGAAAGTTTCTCGGTAAACTTATGAGTCTTCATCAACTTCATGTCCTTATTTGTTATCTTGTTAACAGTACCAACCAAGTGATATGTCCATCCTCATCGCAATTTTTTGGGTTGGTTTCTCTTTCATAGCTATAGCTCTAACTTTGCAAGTGAAGACGTTGCTTCAAATATAGGTTGGAGTGTGGTTTTTATAGACTGTTACTGTCCTAAGTGCTCTATTGTGTGAGTTTTCCATTTTTTTTTGTAGACCCTTGAAATGCTCCAAATATAGGTTGGGGTGTGGTTTTTATAGACTGTTACTGTCCGAAATGCTCTATTTTGTGAGTTTTCCATTTTTTTTGTAGACCCTTGAAATGCTCCAAATATAGGTTGGGGTGTGGTTTTTATAGACTGTTACTGTCCCAAATGCTCTATTTTGTGAGTTTTCCATTTTTTTTTGTAGGCCCTTGAAATGCTCAAAATATAGGTTGGGGTGTGTTTTTTATAGACTGTTACTGCCCTAAGTGCTCTATTTTGCGAGTTTTCCATTTTTTTGTAGACCCTTGAAATGCTCCAAATATAGGTTGGGGTGTGGTTTTTATACTGTTACTGTCCTAAGTGCTCTATTGTGCGAGTTTCCCATTTTTTTGTAGAACCTTGAAAGCTCTGATGTTGCGAATTTTGTGTCGTTTGGTTATACCTCGTTTCAAAACCTCGCTATACGAGTATTATTAGTAAAAGAAAATGTGTACGAAATTTCTCCAACAATAAACTAGAATTCGCTGTGAACTGTATATACAGGTGGTAAACTTGTTGCCCGTAGCGACACGGTTCCCTTCTTAACGACACTCCATTGTATCAACATATACAAATCGTTCAAACAAAGTTCATTAACCCTCCACATAACTAAACCCACAGACACTTGGTTTTCTTGTGTTGTACTAACAAAAGGGCTTTAGTATTTAACTTTTAACAGTAACCTAGTCACGGATAATATGCCAATGTTTAACAATGATGCTTGATTCCTTTTGTAACTGTCTGTATTTTACTTGCAAAATGGCTATAGTAAAACTAGTGAACAAATAAAAAATCATGTATCCATGACTTAACTTTCACTGAAGTTTGTCAATATATATTTTTTGAATTTGAAAGAGAAATATCATTGTAATTTTAAATAAATATATCAAATATTGAAAAGTTACCATATTTGTATGCAATCGACCGAAGAAAATAAATAGAACAATAAAAAAAGAAACTTTATGAACACTATATTTAATACTGATCTAACTCGTACATTTTTTTTCTATATTAAAGTATAGCCTATTTCGCCATTGAACTCCAAAGTTATACTGTTCTAATTATTACGCTTTTCGTGTTGTAACTGAAAGCTTGAACCTTACCTGTAAGGAGGATGTCTCTCTCTGCCTGTAAGATATGTGTATATATTCTAGTAGTGAGGGTGGTTCGTAAAAAGATGTGAAAATCCAGCCTGGCTAATTAATGAATGAATATTTGCTGTAAAGTTCTTATCAATGCTGTAAGTGTAGCTACCAGTTTGGCCGCCAATTTTGAGTTAATTCCTTTAAGTTGCACACTGAATCCTTTTTGGGACGCATCATTTTTTTTCCCCACCTAAGTTGTTTTTGATTCGATATAAAATACAGTCTTGCCCAAAATGTTTGCATACTAATCTATATTGGTGTTATTGTCTACATGCTTGGAGTATTTATTGAGTAAATGCCCGAGTAGTAACAGAGAAGGTAGCGTATGATCGGACAAACATGTGTGAGTTGTTATTATGGTCTGTATTAGTTGTTTTGGGCATTTGTTTGTCAAAAGTTACAGAGCGTCAAATTATTCAACTGTCCAGAAATGGTATGAAGCAAACAGACTGCCCAATCAGTGGGGTACTCCCAGTGTACTGTATCCAGAATCCCGAAACGTCATCTGACTACAGGAAACATTGTTCAAGGAAGGCTACTGGTAAACGCCGAAAACTACTGCCCGGGATGATTCATTCCAGGATACCCAGAAGAACAGTGAATAGAAGACTGACCAAAGTAGGTTATTTTGCAAGTAGGACTATCTGCAAACTGATATTAACCAGAATTCACCGCTGTTACTGTGTTACTTGAGCAAGATATCCTGCCAAATTACTGTTTCCGGCTTGTTAAAGCTCATTGTAGGATTTGTGTTCGTCGTTCGCCTGAAGAACAGATGAAAGAAGACTGTTTTTCCCACAGGAGGTGATGCAGTAAAAGTTCGAGTAGCTATTCATCACGATGGAAAAACTGTTCTTCATATCCTCCAGGGAAACGTCAATGGCTCCTCCTACAGGCATCACGTGGAGACGATATTTGTGCCCTGTGTTAGGGCAAGATTTGGCAGACGCTTTGTGTTCCAAGATGGTAATGCCACTGCCCACAGTACACGTATTGTATAGGATTATCTCGACCAGGAGGATGTTACAAGATTGCTATGGCCAGCAAAGTCTCCAGATTGTGATCCCATTGAGAACTGTTGGGTAGAACTGAGCCAGAAAATTGCTAACCACGACCCTAAACCAGCTACTGTAGCTGAGTTGCAGCACCTTGTAGTGACAAGTTGGGATGACATACATGGTTTATATCATTAACTTCATCGACAACATACCTCGTCACCTTGCGGAGGATATTAGAGTACGAATTGGACCAACCTATTACTGAATGTTTAATATAAGGTTTCAGACACTATTTATAATACTTTGATGTTATATTTTGTTATTATATATGTTTGGTACGTTTGGTAAGATTTTGTTGTGATAGGTGAAATGATGGATTACACATCTTTCTCCAGATGTTTAATAAAATTGTTTGATGTTATATTTTGTTATTATATATGTTTGGTACGTTTGGTAAGATTTTGTTGTGATAGGTGAAATGATGGATTACACATCTTTCTACAGATGTCTAATAAAATTGTTTGATGTTATATTTTGTTATTATATATGTTTGGTACGTTTGGTAAGATATTGTTGTGATAAGTGAAATGATGGATTACACATCTTTCTGCACATGTTTAATAAAATTGTTTGATGTTATATTTTGTTATTATATATGTTTGGTACGTTTGGTAAGATATTGTTGTGATAAGTGAAATGATGGATTACACATCTTTCTGCACATGTTTAATAAAATTGTTTGATGTTATATTTTGTTATTATATATGTTTGGTACGTTTGGTAAGATTTTGTTGTGATAAGTGAAATGATGGATTACACATCTTTCTACAGATGTTTAATAAAATTGTTTGATGTTCTAATAAATCGTTCATGATGCCCATAGCAACTGTGTTATTATACAAATTACGTATGTAGCTGTTTAATATAACATGCAATTTTCCGTTTGACAGCCTAAATGTATTTATCTTCCATTTTAATAATAATGAACTTACTTGTTACAAACTATGCAAACACCTTGGCCAAGCTAGGGTAGTCTTAAAGCTGTCTATTTGTTTCTAAGTGAGTGTTGTGATCTTTAACAATGTTAATTGGCCGACGGTTGTCAGTACCCACAGAGAGCGATCAATTGAAATGGTAAAGTGCTTGATAGACATAAAAGACATTTGTGACAAATCAACAGACCAGACTCCTGTGTACCACAGAAGTACATAATCTTTATTGATACCAAAACAAACCGCACGAAAAATACACATTACTCTCAACCAGTGTGTAATAAAACAGATTTTAATTGAAAATCAGTTTTAAAAGATGAACTTGATCTGGACACCAATACCTGGACAAATAAAAGACACTTATCAGTTGATCTATGATTTAGGAAACAATAATACACATTTGTTGATTTAAAGTCAAGATAAAGCTGAAAGAAATTATACAGCAACAACCATAAAATATGAGAGAGAGAAATCAAGTGACAGGTGAATGGTTTTTATCTACAATACAGATGAAGTAATTCGTGAACTTTGTTTTTATAACGTTTGTTTGTTTTAGGATTTTCGCGCAAAGCTTGAAAAAGGACGAGCTACATTAACCGTCCCTAATTTTGACTAGAAACAAGGCAGCTAGTCAACAGACTTGGGACTACTTTTGTTTTCCCAAATAGCGGATCTGACCATTACTTTTACAGTTCATTTTTGCGGCAACGATCCACGAACCATAAACCTTCGGATTCATCGTCTGATCACGCTAGCTACCAGACTACACCTGGCTTGGCCTTATCTGAAGTTAGGAAATATCTTGTTTTTACTATGATAGCGATCTATAGACTGTATGTTTACCAGAACTGTCACTGATTTTGTTGTAACAATCGCTTTTGTTGAGACGTATGTAGCCTGATACATATATTATAATATAATATGTAACCTTCTAAATACACGTAACTGAATATTTCGTTTTGCACATGCAAAACAAAAATATGTATTTACGTTCAGTTCCACTAGTAAGATTATTTTAGTTTAAAAACAAGAGCAGTCAGACAATCTACTCAGATATTTAAGGTCTCCCGGGGGAGTCCTCTGCGGAATTCGAAACATTTTAATTCCCCCTCCTGGCTGTTGTAGTTTTAATTCCACTTCCTGGCTGTTGTAGTTTTAATTCCACTTCCTGGCTGTTGTAGTTTTAATTCCACTTCCTGGCTGTTGTAGTTTTAATTCCCCCTCCTGGCTGTTGTAGTTTTAATTCCACCTCCTGGCTGTTGTAGTTTTAATTCCACCTCCTGTCTGTTGTAGTTTTAATTCCACTTCCTGGCTGTTGTAGTTTTAATTCCACTTCCTGGCTGTTGTAGTTTTAATTCCCCCTCCTGGCTGTTGTAGTTTTAATTCCCCCTCCTGGCTGTTGTAGTTTTATTTCCGCCTCCTGGCTGTTGTAGTTTTATTTCCCCCTCCTGGCTGTTGTAGTTTTATTTCCCCCTCCTGGCTGTTGTAGTTTTATTTCCCCCTCCTGGCTGTTGTAGTCACACACATACAAAATATTCCTTTCCTTATATTCCAAAAGTAATCTCGAAGTTTCTTCCCTAACGCGCGCACAATCAAATACTTGTACAAGCACTTTGTAGTAAACCATAACTCCAACACCGGAGATTGCCTGAAAATCATACTTACATTTATAAAGACTTTGTATGTAATTTCTAACTTCAACACTAAACACCGCTTAAAAATCATATTGTTACGTCTCCGTTTGTTAATTGATTTTTCCGTAACTTCGTTTCGACGAAATTTTAACGACACAAGTCTTTACTTAATAAAACTGGTTTATTCTTTCCGAATATAACTTAACCGATACACTCAACAATCGTGCTAAACAAACGCTATAGCAACGAACGTCAATAAT
>NW_013674718.1:9377-13596 GCF_000517525.1 Limulus polyphemus
AGACACGTGACTCGCTGACGCAACAATATTTAGGTTTATAAACATTTGCTATGCAACCCTAATTCCAACACTAAAGAACTCTTCAAGATCATAGTTTGTATGGAAACCTTAATTCGAACACTAGAAAAGCTTGAAAAGTGTAGTTATGTTTACAAACACTATGTATGTAAACCCTAACTTCAACACTCTACAAAACTGAAACTTATAGTTAGATCTAAAAACACTGTACGTAAAACTTAAATCCAAAGCTAGAATTAACCAAAGATAGACTGACAGTATACTTGGCTGCAAAATGTATCCTTCATTTTGAGAAGTTGTGGCCTCCAAAGAAGAAGTTAGGTCAAATTGCCTCAATTTCGAACACCTCAGCAACACACAAGAATAAGCCGATTGATAATAAGACTGATACTTCATGCTGTGGACGGTACGGAAAGGAGAGATACATGCTGTAGGGATTCTGTCACATCGACACTCTCTAAAATTGTATGAAGATATATTTATAATATCAAGGACTAGCTAATTAAAACGTGTGGTTCCACTGAAGCCCATCTGTAATGCCCAAGGAAGTAAAATAGTATCAAATCTCCCAAAGTATCATGCATTCTCGAGATGTCATGTCACTGGCAAACTTGCAGGTAATAGTTTCTTGAAGGTGTTCCAATCCGGTTCAGATGATGTTATTGAAGCCTAAATTGAAATGGGTAAACATGTTGAAGTTTTTAAGGCAGCATTACAAGCAATGGTAAAATTCGTGTGTCAGCTGTATGAATCAACAACATCAAATATCAAAGTATTTAGGTTAAGGTGGAATATGTTTACTGAAAAACAAGTTGAGTCAGAGTATCTTCATCCAATCAGGACAGCGCTAACTGAGATGATAGAAAGATCCATCTATATGGCAATGATTTGGAATTAGAATAATGTTGGTGAACCCAACATTCCAGATCCCTGTGAGCATAAATGGCAACTAGAAGATGATACTATTATTCCTGTGAGAAAGTCATACCTGTACTATTGTACCTGTGAGAAAGTTCATACCTGCAGCATGGATGACAACTAGAAAATGGTACTATTGTTCCTGCGATAAAGTCCATACTTGCAACCTAAGAGGCGGAAATACAGCTAATCAAGTGTGCTTGTATTAAAAGTTTTTACTCACACTACTCGTGCAAACTAGCAGGGTTATGCTGCACAGAAATGTGTAAATGTGGGGCAGATAAAGAAAATTGTGAAACTATTATGATGAATCTTCCAATCTTGGTTGAAGATGACAATACTAATGACTCTGAAGACATGTAACCGTGCTTTGTATACATTGATTACGTCGTTCCGCAAAACTTAGATTCCTGTAAATGTGCCAGTTTATCTTTTTGTTCTTAATATTTGACTACATATATGATTTTATAAGATTGATAGTGTAATAAAAGCTGTGAATCATGTCATTTTTATAATACTTGAACTTTGGCCTTCACATTTGATCTTGACCTTGTCCAAATTAAATTGCAACAAAGTTAATTTAACTCCCCATGTCGAAAGCTTTAAAATGATACATATTGCCTGCTTTCACCATAAAATTACCATGATAGCTAATACATAGACAGATGACCCTGGACTAACATGATGTTAGCCCTAGCCTCGACACTACAGAAGCTTGAAAATTATAGTTAGGTTTATAAACTATTCTAATACTAATCTAGTGTAAAGTTATGTTGTCTTTCAACATTGATAGTGACTACTGGAGGGATTTGCACATTTGATGATGAAGTTAGAATAACAAACGACTGTTATATCCTAGATAATTATATTATGTATATATATACATAGACACGTTTCGATTCTACGTTTCGAGTCAAACGCCCTGAACACCAGGCCATGCCATGCCCTACTATGTTAAACAATAGACAGATTTAAATTAGAATAATACGAGTTATTATTTTTGGCGATAATTATCTTGAGTGTAAAGGTCGCTTGTTTTTTACCTTTATTATTCAGTGTAAGTTATTATTTCCTATTAATAATAAACATTCTTTCTTCTTTTCCAACATCTTTGAACTCGTACAGGTAAAGTGACTGTTGCTTCAGTGCATCCGGGACACTGATGTATTTTAGTACAGTTTTGAAAAAAAAATAAAATACAAATTTTCAGATAAGACCGAAAACGTTAATGCGAACATTTGAAAACAAAAATAAGAATGAAAATTTAAAGTCAAAGAAAAAGTATGATAAAAATGTGAAATTGTGTATCATACTGTAGCTATACATTACAAGAATTTAATGGAAAACACAAGGTAGAACTACAAAGAACACAGGGGGAAAACTACAACTTCACATTGATCTGCTGTATGATCTTGGAGTAAATTTTACTTACGCATTTTTTCCAGGATATTCTTAAACTTGCAATCTTTCCAACAATGTAGCAAGAGTATAAATGTTTAATGATGTTTTCCGTTTTTTTAAATAAATATTTATATATTTTTTATTAAATACTGTTTTTATTAAAATTCTCGCACTATTATTCCCCTTGGTGCACATAAGGAGTGAAATAAAAATAAAGGAGTAATATCACTCTATCGTAGGCTATTAAACATGAAGTTTTAATGATATAAGTAAGAAAACATTAATTTGAACACTTGAGATAGAAAAAACCAAAATAGATGGACATAAAAATATCAAAATCCCTTTTTTAGTTTTATGGTAAGTGTAACTAAGAGGTCAAAGATAATATTGTGTCCTCTAGAAAATTTCGAAAGAAACCTTATTATGGAGTTAAAACATGGCTAAACACTGAACATTGTTTATTATGGAGTTAAAACATGGCTAAACACTGAACATTGTTTTTACTAGTCTTTTAACTGATGAAGATGAAGAGATTAGTTAGCTGATGAGTCCCCCGGTGGGACAACGGTAAGTCTACGGATTTACAGCGCTATAATCACAGGTTCAATTCACTTTGGTGGACACAGCAAATAGTGCAATGTGGCTTTGTTATAAGAACACACACTAATCTAATAATTTTAATATGGGTGAGAAGTTCTGGAAAAGCTTGAGAATGAAGCTCTTGACACTAAATCTTGCTTAATGGAATAATGCCAGTGTAATCCTGGTTTTATAAACGGGAAGGATCGACGAAGTTATAAACTACTGTTGTTTTTAAGGTGTTAAAATCTTTTGTAAAAAAGTAATTTTGAAAAGCATTTGGAAAATGGCATTTACTTAGCTTGGGTTTTAGGAAAGGGCTTGTATATATTACTCAGTTTGGAGTTTTTGGCAAATATGTTGATGTTAGATATCTTCACTTTCAGAAAGCCTTTGGGAAAGTGTCTCAAAAGCAGAGCCCAGGAAAGGGAGGAGCATGAGATATCAAAGCACAAGGGCCCCGCCTAGGGATCCCGGGCTAGGATCTGTGGCTGGTCATTTATTACTGAAAAAAAAAGTAGTTTTCTGAATCATAAATCATCTGAACATTTTATCACTTTTCATACTGGATAAAATTTAAGGAAACTTGTATAAATATTTATGATACATTAAACTACTCAACGATCAACGTTGTATAATATACAATTAAAATATTATTTAAAAACCGATCAAGGGTCGTAAAAAAGGCACTCAAAGAAGGTCAAATAGTTATCTAAAATAAAAAGTATCATATTGAGAATGTTGAGGAATTGCTAAATAAAGGTATATATGAAAAGATTAAAAACAACCCTCTTAAGAGACTTCATGAATTAATTAATGAAAGTGTTAAAAACTTGTTACATATTGAGAATTTGAAATTGTCCGAAGCCGAGTTAAATAATTTAAATTTAACAGTTAAATCGTATTCTGGATTCAGTATCTAGATATATGCCGATATTTTAGTTAATTTACGATATTTGCCAACATAATTGATACACACCGTTTTCGTTTTTCACACAAATATGTTTTAATATAACAGTATAATTTACAATAACAATTATTATGACTAGTTACTACAAACAAAGTTTCATAAACAAAAATTTCACTAACTTACAAAAAATATTGGAATTCCCTTGATATCTAGCAAGGTGACTTCAAGTCGATGTACTACGATTGCGGGAACCTAGCTAGCTTTGTCTCATTGGTCACCACAGTGAATTGTTGGTCAGTTGAAGTAAGATAATGTTTTCATAAAACTATAAATGTCCGATGAGAATCCACTAATATTTTCGGGGGCCGGCATGGCCAGGTGGATAAGGCGCTC
>NW_013674718.1:14335-15605 GCF_000517525.1 Limulus polyphemus
GAAATAAAAAACAAAACAAAAAACAAACAATATTTTCGGAAAGATACTAACGTCCGATAAGAATCCACTGATGTTCGAAATGTATAACTGTTCCTGGTCAAATGTCTTAATTTTTTTTCGATTGATGAGTGTTATAAAAAACTTTCAGAGTTTTTAGCACACGGTTTATAGCGGACAATTAATAGTCTCTCCTTTTGGCGCAGCGCGTTGGCTGTTTTTATAGGCGCGGGAAAGGTGTTCTCGAAAATTCCGACAACAATATTGAGCTATATTTAACCGGATACGGAAGTGGATATATTGTCGATTCTTACGTTCACGAATATTCTACAACTTTGGTTTGTTTGTATGTTTGTTTGTAATTAAGCACAAAGCTACACAATGGGCTATCTGTGCTCTGCCCACCACGGGTATCGAAACCCGGTTTCTAGCGTTGTAAGTCCGCAGACATACGCTGTGCCACTGGGGGGCGTACAACTTTGGAGAATTGGCGGGAGTTTCGCAATACGCATCTAACACTATAAGCTACGCATATTTTTAAATACAAACTTAATCTAAACAACATTCATATTAAAATAAATACATAAAAACAAATTCGTTACAAACTGTATAAGCTTAACGCCCCCAGAGAAAAAGGTAGCTTTGTAATTCCAAGATTTTATGCTTTACCAAAAGTTCACAAAAGATGAGATTCCTATAGACTCTTAATATCAAATATAGGTTCATGCTTTTACAACGTAGCTAATTTTTAGCATGTAATTATTCTTTCCTCAGTGATCAAAACAATAAAATTAAAATTGTATATAATTTGTAGAAAAGATGAGTAAGGTGAATCTAAATAATGATAATAACTTGTATATTTTAATGTTGTATCACTATCCACGAAAGTACTTATTGATAAAGCTATTCGTTGTTTTGAAAACAAATTACGACTGAATAATGTGCCAACCATTGAAATTTTAGATATGATAAATTGAACATAAATTTGTATAAAAAAAACTTATTAAAGACTCAACTATGGGATCTCCATTATCTCCCTTGTTGTGTGAACTTTTCATGGATAGGTTTGAAACTGATGTTTTACAGAATGCTAAACTTAAACCAGAAATATGGGTTAGGTATGTCGATGATACTTTCATGGTAAAGAAAACTTGATAGTTCTTGCTGATTACTTAAATAGTCTTGAACCCGCTATTCAATTTACTTACGAAGTTGAAGTAAATGATGATTTACTGTTTTTGGATTCATTAGTTAAGAAAAACAAAAATATGTT
>NW_013674718.1:16541-22213 GCF_000517525.1 Limulus polyphemus
AGATAGAGGTTTCTCGCCTCATAATGTTGATACAGTTGCGAGAAAATTGGAGAAAATAACAAATGATGATCAAAAAAGTAAACTAAAATCAACATTTGATAAAATAGATAAAATTGAAAAGTTGTTTTTACCATATGTCCCAGGTTTGTCATGCCAACTTTTTCGTAAATTTAAAAACAAATGTAATGGAAAAAACGGAGACTTATAAGTTGAATGTGAATATGGTTATGTATATATTAGTCAAATTAGAATAATTTTAAAATTTAGTGTAAATGAACATAAGAGAAATGTTAAAAACAAAAGTGAAAACTACTCAAAAGCTGAATATGCAAATTATACTGTCATGTTAACCATTGGTAAAAAAAGTTTATTTTGTCTCAACCAAATAATATAACGAGAAGCCGTCGAAATAATGAAGCACAGTAAAAATAATTTTATCCTAAATAAAGATGAAGGGTTAGAAAATCAGAAAGTAAGTAGATGGCGTGATGCTTTTAAATATGAAAACTAGTAGTCACATGACCATGGCTTTTTGTATTTATATGTTGCAGCATTTGTTTTTCACACTCCCGAGGATGAGGTGAACGAAATCAAAACATGTAGAGTGTCGTTTTTACGACTGTTGCTCATTTTTTAAATAAAATTATAATTGTATATTATACAATGTTTATCGTTGAGTATTTTAAAATATTTCACTTTTCATGTTCTGCTTATTGTTGTATCAAAACGTTTAATCTCGATTTCATTCTTATCTATACTGTTTATGCCGGACTATCTACATTCTGATTTATTTATTCGTTTCAGACCTAGCCGTGTTTCAGTTTTACCATCATATATCAGATATACTGAAAAGACAAGAAAAACAATAGAAGCAAAGTCGAAGAAGGTGCCAGGACATTGTTTCAGTTTCGTATCAAGAAGACTACTGAAAATCCGTTAAATGTCATCAATTAAGTTCTGGACAAAATAATTTCATCATATTCTGGTGTTTTAGAAAATAACGAAGATTTCGAAACGACGAAACAAAAGTTAAATAGATTATCATATCCTTAGGATCCTCAGAACTTTTGTGTGACATGGGCTTCCTTTTTAAAAATGTGTTGAGTCATCAGGTTGAGGATTTGGTTCGAATTGGTCCTCAACTACCACCTAATCAGATTCCTTCACATGCTATAGGTTATTCATTTCCTTTTCCAGTTTTTCTAGTTAAAAGTGCTAAGGTCGAAGTTGAAAAAGGGGACTGGCTTGTCTCTAGTCCTCGTAAGTGCATGCTATTTTGCTTCCCTTACTGAGTGTTTGATGCGAAAGTCGCTCAGACATCCATATCCTCTTACTTTGCACCTCCTAGTAAATTTGGTAAAGATTCTAGATGGAAAACCTTTCAGTCGCCTTCCAGAGCATGAAAGGAGTGCTTACCGTAAAAGTGTTACCTCGAATAGCATCAACTGGAAATACGTTTAACAAACATGTGTGGCATTGATGATCAATTAGCGTAAACCATTCAAACAGAAGCAACCATATGGAGAGTCTGGTCAAGAAAATCATTGACGTCGTCATTAGCATGAGAGAAAGAGGACTCTCTTTTTAGGGTATTTCAGACAAAATAGGTGTTGTTAATAACAGTAATGTTCTTAAGCTAATTGAGCTTTTATTACCAATGTGACTGAAGTAGAAGAAGCTCAGAAACAAGGAAAACTTCTTCAGGAAAACTATTTGTCTTATGACTCATAAAATGAATTTATTCATCTTTTTGCCAAAAAACTTTGATCTTTTATATTGACGCCACCCGCATTCATCTTGAGATAACTAACTCATTAATTCAATGAATATAAACTCAAAGAGCAGTTTTATTCTTTCGTCTTTGACAATGGTAAGAGTGGTGAATAGATTTCGACAATAATTCTAAAATATTTCACAAACAATGACATTGCTTTTTGAGATTGTAGAGGTCAGGGTTATGATAAGGCTAGTATCGTGTCTGAATCCTTCACTGACGTTTAGACCTCAAAAGAAAGAACAATATCTGCATCTTTTCTCCCTGTGGTTGCCATTCCCTTAACTTGGATGCATTGATTCTGCATCTTGTTGAAAATAAGCATTGGCTTTCTTTGGGACAGTGCAAACTAGCTGTTATCTGTTCCTCCAACCCCAAGAATCACATTGATGTGTCTCTTTATTGTTTATCAAAGACTCGATGAACAAGGAGGATGGCCAGTGTTCAGGTCGTTACCTGTCATTTGTCAGGCATTTGCTCCACCATCAAAGAAATTTCAGAATTCAAGAGCTCGGCTGTCAAGGCTAGAACTGAAGTGAATGGTGCCATCAATTATGTCACCTATTTCCAGTGTGTTTTAATGGCAACCTCCTGGTTTCAAGTTTTGAACACAGTTGACCAATGCAATCAGATTGTATAGACTAGGAATGCTACCAAGATGCTAAGAAATTTGGAGGATCCCCTGGTTGATTTGAAGACTTTTAGAAATTAGCGCCAAACTTGTCAGAGGAAAAGTAGAGATTCTTTGAAGGTGAGTCAAACACTGAAGCAGAAAGCACAGATACAATGGCAGAAATTAGTTTCAAAAAAGAAGTTTTTACAAGGCAACTGACAACATCTGTGAGGGCCTCAATCAATGATATAAGGTGGCATTTTACACCTAGAAAAAGTTTGGATTTGTGTGGTCTTAGCTTAACAAAATTATTGTCATCATCGATGTTTCACCAAATTTGTAGTCGAATATAGTGATGATGTTTCTAGAGAAGAGCTGCAAGATGAAGTTATGCAGCTGAAGACAATTCATTGAGTAAATCTGGATGATGAGCCACTATCTATTCTCTGCTTCTTTATAAAAACAAAAAATGGAGTTGGAAAGAATTTTTCCCAACATTGCATTGCTTTTTAGATATTTTTGACATTACCAGTTCGTCTGAAAGGTCCTTCAGAAAGCCGAAGTTTATCCAAAATCACTTGATAAGTATCGTGTGCCAGGAGAGATTGACTGATATAACCATTTTAAGCATTTAGAGTGAATTGGCAAGGAAGATTGATTTTGATGACATTATTGATTTCTTTACTACCATAAAAGCTAAAAATATATATTTTAGGTCCCTTTGGTTCATTTTGTATTTCAACATTTGATTATTTTCATGCTTTCAGCCTTTGTTTCACTAACTATGAAAAATGTTTGTTTGTTTTGAAGTTCGCGCAAAGCTACACGAGGGCCATCTATGCTAGCCGTCCCTAATTTAGCAGTGTAAGACTAGAGGGAAGGCAGCTAGTCATCACCACCTACCGCCAACTTATGGGCAACTCTTTTACCAACGAATAGTGGGATTGACCGTCACATTATAACGCCCCCACAACTGAAAGGGCGAGCATGTTTGGTGGGAGGGGAGATTCGAACTCACGACCCTCAGATTGCGAGCTGAGCGCCCTCACCACCTGGCCATGCCGGGACAAAAGTAAATGTTTTGTTCCAATGATTCTGTTTCCACTTTCCTTATTTTATATCTATCTTATCCTGAAAATTATTTTTCATTTTCTGTAAGAACTAGACTGCCATTTAAAAAGGCAAATAGTTCAAAATACATAGAGGATGAGGAACTTAGGACAAGGGAATGGAATATATCAACATGGAGAAGGAGGTGATGGAGTGGGATATAAGGGGTTGGGACGAGAGGTCAGAAGTCAAAGGGAGCCCGTGATTCCTTTTCCCAGGTTCTGCTCAATGGATATTGATTAGTTGATTTGATGGAAATATTAAGAAGTAATTTGAAAATTCGATTAGAACTGATAGAATGGACAGTTTGCTTGTAATGAAGCACAAAGCTACACAATAGACTATCTGTGGTATTCCCACCATGACTTCTTGCGTTATAAGTCCATAGATTTACCACTGTGCCACTGGGAGTGCAAAATGAATGATGGTGATAAATGAAAATTTTTCTGACTAAAAGAACGTAACTGGTAGGGGTTCTTATTTTGGAACCTTTGATATTTATTTGTGTTAATGGTCTGGATGGGGTTTTGAACTATATTACTGATGTAGGACTGATTCAGTTGAGAATATTTCTATTTCCAAAAAAAAAAAGAAATGATACTTAGAAAGTGGACCAATATGTGGCAATTGAATTAATTCTACTACTGAGAAGTGTAAGTTTTTGTAATCTTATAAGAGATGGAACATCAAGGGCTTTTAGGCCAATTAAAGATTTCTTATGAAACTAATCACTATAATTCAGCCATAATTCCACAACTATTCATTAACCCTTTTCTTAAACTACTGGAAAGTTGCAACTTCCATCATCCAGGTGGCATTCCACATACACAGTACTCTATTGATGAAAAGAAAACTTCCTCAACTGGAAATGTTTATAACTTTCCAAGTCTTAAATTCATGAAATCTTGTTCTATTATCCTCATAATTCAATATGAGTGCACTAGCACTCTCTATGTAGGGATGGCACGGACGGCCGTATTAAAGCATTAGAAAAGTCATCTTGATTTTCTTCTTTACAGGTCATCGGAAGCTAGATTTTAAGGGATACATAGTCGCTCTATCTCTGGTATATGTGTATTTTTTCAGATATCCCAAAGTTTAAAACCAGCGAATAGCCAAAACCGAGATTTCTTATTTTCATTCATCATCATCTTTCTTCAACAGGCTTAGCACCTACCTAATTCTAGTTGTAACTATAACTTTATTATCATTTGATAGAGCAAAACAGTCTCCACGAACTTTGAATACATATTTTATTATTGTTCTATGTAAAATTTATAAAGTTTTAGAATAAATTCTATAACATAATAACCTACGTATGCCGTCTTATAAAAAATTAAACAGACAAGTATTACGAAAAAATTATCACTAAATAAAAAGTTATGTAGAGCTGGCTACTGAACTCCAAAAAAGGAGCCAAACAAGATAAGGATGGAAGCGAACATATCACTCCATCCGACTAATGTCACATAGCAGACTTACCGGCTTTCTCACTGGCAAAACAAATGGGACCTCTTTACTCTTTTGTAAAATCGTCATAAAAGTAATATTCTAAAGTTAACTAAAGGAAAAAGATAAAATGATGAGAGCTGAGATTCTATTTAAACACCAAGCTTTCGATAGACATGACTATATGTATCTTATTAGCTTCACCGAACTGAAAATAATCAACTGAGCTCGAAAATACTTTTTATACAATACTGGACAATGTAGAAATGTTTCTTGTGGGTTAAAGTTTAATCTGTACATTTATTAAGGAAATTAAGGTAGGATGTTGTTTAAATATAGAAATACAATTTTAAATTATCACAGATTTTGATATTTTTAAAAAGGTATATACATACTTTTTACCCCTTCTCTAGCGCACAAAAAGAAATTATCTCAGCTGTTCCTACATCAATGGTTACTTGACCTACAATACAAGAAGCATACTCTTACGACAGCGGAAGTCACGTGACGCTGGAAGCATGCGTGACTGAGTTTCTTGAATTATCGGGTAAGTTCGAGTGTGATCGAGAGATGCCTCTTTGTTAGTATATAAGGCTGGCAGGAAAAGCCTGCGAGAATATATGGATGTTAAAACGAACAGTGGTCACGGTGAGTTTCGGGTAATTTACGATTCTATTTCGAGCTAGTGTGTGTTTTGCACTCGTAGAGAGTGAAATTATCGAGGTT
>NW_013674718.1:22223-23858 GCF_000517525.1 Limulus polyphemus
CTTCTGCTAATTAACAAATATACAAATACGCAATTATACTGTTTCCATTGGTCTTGCTTTATAGAAGTAATGCTTAATCACTTTATCCATGGATTTCTCATAGTTAGAGATATTGTCAAAAACATTTAAAAAGTTGAACAGACCATTTTAATTTTTTTTTGTCAATGAGGACTGAAATTAGTTATAAAAGTCAATGAAATTAAACAAAACTATCATTTAATGTAAATTCCATTTGGAATGTGACATCTGTTTGTTATACAGTGTTGAATCATCAAAATAACTTTTTAAAAAATTTAAATTATTGTTCAAGTGTGACACAACTATTCGATCATACTGTTACGACAGGGGAAGTCACGCGACGCTTGGAGCATGCGCGCTGGAGTTTCTAGAAGGATCATGACTTATCAAGGAACTACGCGAATATCCGAATGTTTGCCAGGCGCCCTCTATTTTAGTATATAAGCCCTGCAAATAAAGCCAACGATTGAATAGATATGCAGATAGATTGAAGAGATAGATAATTGAGTCAAGCAAACAGTAGGCACCGTAAGTAAAGTGTGTGAATCGATGTGATTTATAGCGTGTGTTATAAGGATTGTTAAGTTTAAAGTGAATGTGGAAATTCTGTGTACTAAAAATTTGTATCAAGAAAGAATAAACTAGTTTTAATTAAGAAAGGACTTGTATCACCGAAGTTCCTCTGGAAGAATTTATACCGGAAATTAACAAACAAGCAGATACACAACAAATCGGTGTCAGAGAGTGGGACTGAAAAGAAAAAAAAAGAAGATAGAAACCAGAAGTGGCAAATCAAACTACAGCTTAGCAGATTTGACAGCAGCAATACAAGAACAGCAAACGAAACAAGAAGAATGAGAAAAGAAACAAGAAGAGAGACTACAGCAGTGGCAGGAAAACCAGTACCAGTGTGAACTGGAACAAGAAGAACGAGAAAAGAAACAGGAAGAAAGACTCCAAGAGTTGAGAGAAAGCCAGCATACACAAATGGAAAAGATTAGTAAATTTCAAAGTGAATTAAATACATTAAAGGACGATTTATTGTCTTTTACACAGGGAGGATATATTTACCATGGACCTAATCAGCCCCAGACAACAAGAAGCCCCTTCCAGACCCTGCAGCTGAACCCTAATGCATACATCTTCAGTCCTGGAAGTCACATTCCAGACATGAGTGTCAGCAATAGGGGTCATCTAGTACGAAGGAAGCCACAGGAATGCGATGGGAAGACACCATGGGAAGCATATAGAGAACAATTTGAGCTCCTGGCAGAAGTGAATGAGTGGACAGAGGAGCAGAAAGCACTGTACCTTGCACCGAGCCTGAAGGGACAACCACTGGAAATACTTGGACAGTTGTCAGCAGATGACAGGCACAACTATAGAGCACTGGTAGCTGCTCTAGAAGTCAGGTATGGAATTCAAAATCAGTCCAAAGTCCATGCTAAAGAGGAGAGCCTGCAAGAGCTGCACACGAATTGGAAAGTATGGCACACAAGGCCTACCCAATTGCACCACCAGATGTTCTCAAACTGTTGCTGAGGGATCAGTTTGTAGATGTCTTGGACAGTCCACAACTAAAGATACAAGTGAAGCAAGCACACGCCTCTACTATGC
>NW_013674718.1:24820-26918 GCF_000517525.1 Limulus polyphemus
AATCACCTTACGAAGAGTTGCTTAAAAATGTGCTAGAGTTTGTGAAAGTGTTATGTTTAAAGGATGGTTTATATTCACCATCAAGTGTGTTCAAACTTAAAAACGTCTGCTGATTCCATGAAGCTATGTTATGATAAGAGATCTACTGAAGTCATCTTTGTACCAGAAGACAAGGTGTTGGAACGAAGTGAACAATGGAACAAATGAGCTGCTGAAGACGTGCCACCTGAAGAAGCCACTGTCGAAGAAGAAACTCTACACAGTTTTGAGAAGAAAAATAGTGAAGCCATTAATGAAGTTACTACCACTGATGTGACTGTTACCGATAATGGGACATTTCCTGATGGAGCAGATGAACTACACGTGAAGCAGAAGCCAATGAGACAGAGACCAGTAAGGAAGATACGTCCTGTAAAATTAAAAGATGTTGTTGTATTTTAATTTTGTGTTTGTGAATTCTGTATATTTAATCAAGTTATTGTTAATTATCTATTAGTTTAATGTAATACTAATACAATACTAAGGAAGGGACAGTGTTACGACAACATAAGTCACGCTATGCTGGGAGAATGCGTGCTGGAGTTTCTAGAAGGATTGTGACTTATGGAGAAACTCCGCGAATATCCGGCCTCTTTTTTTTTAGTATATAAGCTCGGCAAATAAAGTCAGTGATTGAATAGATATGTAGATAGATTGAAGAGATAGATAACTGAGTCAAGCGAACAGTAGGCACCGTCAGTAAAGTGTGTGAATCATCGTGATTTATAGGTGTGTTATAAATGTTGTTAAGTTTAAAGTGACGAGAAACGTACTTACTGTGAAATTACTCTGTACTAAAAGAAGGGCCCGACATGGCACTCGACTCGCAATCTGAGGGTAGCGGGTTCGAATCCCCATCACACCAAACATGCTCGCCCTTTCTGCCGTGGGGGCATTATAATGTGACGGTCAATCCCACTATTCGTTGGTAAAAGAGTAGCCCAAGAGTTGGCGGTGGGTGGTGATGACTAGCTGCCTTCCCTCTAGTCTTACACTGCTAAATTATGGACAGCTAGCGCATATAGCCCTCGTGTAGCTTTGCACGAAATTCAAAACAAACAAAGAAACAAAACAAACAATACTAAAAGAACAAACTAGTTTTAATTAAGAAAGGACTTGTATCGCTGAAGTTCCTCGGAAAGAATTTGTACCGGAAATTAACAAACAAGCAGATAAGCAACAATATAATGCTTTCACAGATATGATTATTGTATGGATTGAGACAACCTATTCAACCACATCCTTCACAGAAATCTCAAAATGCAATCAAAGAAAAATTAGATACAGCGAGTCTATTTAACATAGAATCTACAAAGAACCAAATAGAAAAGCTAATGTAAAAGAAAACTGCTTTAATTATTAAATATACGCAAGCTAATATTTGAGATAGGTTATTTTGAAGAGGTCTGCTATATAAAACAGATCAAACTGAACAATAAGTAAATGAAGTGAATTAACTCTGTTTACTTGCAAACTGTTTTATAGCCTACATAAGGACAATTAGTCCAAGTATCTCTTGAAAAAAAAGTGATTCTCTTGTTGCAAATTAAGTGACTTAAAATAAATATGTATATTGCTATAAAAAGAACTCTGTCATAGCTTTATTCTCTTTAACTAGGTGCACATCCTTATAATGAATAATAAGTTCAATCATAGTAAAATTAGGCCATTCAGATAAGTTTGCGTGTGGTTAAATATGGTTTGCTTTCTCAAAAATTATGAATTCAACTGTTATACAAGTAAAGAAATAATGATTATTTCCTTAAGCAGACAATGTTCAGCTGTCAATGATATTCAAATATGTAATGTATTTTACTTCCTTTTAAATAAGTATATTTTAATAAGTTAAATCAGTAAATACATGAGAAAAATATTATAAAATTCTTCTATTTTACATATTTAACTTTAAAACACTACAAAACAGCACAGTATTCAAGCTAATATGCTCAGAACATCCTTGCTTTATGTACAGTATATTTATATACTCAGAACATCTTTGCGTTCTGAGTATATAAATATACTGTACATAAAAATCCTTGCTTTATGTACAGTATATTTA
>NW_013674719.1:0-11316 GCF_000517525.1 Limulus polyphemus
GCATTCTCAAGTTATTAAGTATGGAACTTATCAATGATTTTTATCATAGATCTTACTAACCATTCTTACGTTATTAAGTATAGAACTTTCTAAAGTTGTTTATCATAGATGTTACTAGGCATTCTCAAGTTATTAAGTATGGAACTTATCAATGATTTTTATCATAGATCTTACTAGACATTCTTACGTTATTAAGTATAGAACTTTCTAAAGTTGTTTATCATAGATTTTACTCGGCATTCTTAAGTTATTAAGTATGGAACTTATCAATGATTTTTATCATAGATCTTACTAACCATTCTTACGTTATTAAGTACAGATCTTTCAACGTTGTGTATCATAGATCTTACTGGTCATTCTTAAGTTATTAAGTATGGAACTTATCAATGATTTTTATCATAGATCTTACTAACCATTCTTACGTTATTAAGTACAGATCTTTCAACGTTGTGTATCATAGATCTTACTGGTCATTCATACGTTATTAAGTATGGAACGTTTCAAAATTGTTTATCATATATTTTACTAGGCATTTTTACGTTATTAAAAACGGATCTTTTCAAAGTTATTTATCATGGATTATACTAGAAATTCTGAGGTATTTAAGTACGGAACTTTTCAAAGTTGTTTATGATAGATCTTACTAGGCATTATTACGTTATTAAGTATACAACGTTTTGAAGCTGTTTATTATACATCTTACTAGGCATTTTTACGGATCTTTTCAAACATGTATGGAACTTTTCAAAGTTGTTTATCATAGATCTTACTAGTCATTATTACGTTATTAAGTATAGAACGTTTCGAAGCTGTTTATTATACATCTTACTAGGCATTTTTACGGATCTTTTCAAACATGTTTATCATAGATCTTACGAGGCATTTATACGTTATTAAGTATGGAACTTTTCAAAGTTGTTTATCATAGATCTTACTAAGCATTATTACGTTATTAACTACGAAACTTTTCAAAGTTGTTTATCATAGATCGTACTAGGCATTGTTACGTTATTAATTACGTAACTTTCAAAATTGTTTATCATAGATATTACTAGGCATTCTTACGTAATTAAGTGCGAAACATTTCAAAATTGTTTATCATAGACCTTACTGGTCATTCATACGTTATTAAATATGGAACGTTTCAAGATTGTATATCATAGATCTTACTAGGCTCTCTTACCTCATTAAGTACGGATCTTTTTTAAATTTGTTTAGCATAGATCTTACTACGCATTCATACATTATTAAGTATGGAACGTTTTAAAGTTGTATATCATAGATCTTACTAATTATTCTTACGTAATTAAGTATGAAACTTTTCAAAGTTGTTTATCATAGATATTATAGGCATTTTTATGTTATTAAGTATCGAACTTTCCAAAGTTGATTATCATAGATCTTATAATGCATTCATACGTTATTAAGAATGGAACGTTGCAAAGTTGTTAATCATAGATCTTACCTGGCATTAGTACGTAATTAAGTACGAAACTTTTCAAAAATGTTTATCATAGGTCTTATTAGGCATTCTTACATTATTAAGTATGGAACGTTTCAAAGTTGTTTATCATAGATCTTACTAATTATTCTTACGTAATTAAGTACAAACGTTTCAAAGTTGTTTATCATAGATCTTACTAATTATTCTTACGTAATTAAGTACAAACTTTTCAAAGTTGATTATCATAGATCTTAAAAGGCATTCATACGTTGCAAAGTTGTTAATCATAGATCTTACCTGGCATTAGTACGTAATTAAGTAGGAAACTTTTCAAAAATGTTAATCATAGATCTTATTAGTTATTCTTACTTTATTAAATAGTAGATAATTACGTATGATTGCCTAGTAAGATCTATGATAAACAACTTTGAAACGTTCCATATTTAATAAAGTAAGAATAACTAATAAGATCTATGATTAACATTTTTGAAAAGTTTCCGTAGTTAATAACGTAATAATGCTTAGTAAGATCAATGATAAAGAACTTTGGAAAGTTCTATACTTAATAATGTAAGAATGCCTAGTAAGATCTATGATAAACAACTTTGAAAAATTTCGTAGTTAATTACGTATGATTGATTAGTAAGATCTATGATAAAAAACTTTGAAAGGTTCCATATTTAATAAAGTAAGAATGCCTAATAAGATCTATGATAAACAATTTTGAAATGCTCCATAATCAATAACGTATGAATGACTACTAAGATCTATGATAAACAACTTCGAAAAGTTCCATACTTAATAACATAAGAATGCCTATAAGATCTATGATACACAACGTTGAAAGATCTGTACTTAATAACGTAAGAATGGTTAGTAAGATCTATGATAAAAATCATTGATAAGTTCCATACTTAATAACTTAAGAATGCCTAGTAAGATCTATGATAAACTACTTTTGAAAGATCTATACTTAATAACGTAAGAATGCCTAGTAAGATCTATGATAAACAACTTTGAAAAGTTCGTAGTTAATAAAGTAATAATGCTTAGTAAGATCAATGATAAACAACTTTGGAAAGTTCTATACTTAATAACGTAAGAATGCCTAGTAAGATCTATGATAAAAAAACTTTGAAAAATGTCGAAATTTTTCAACGTTGTTTATCATAGATCTTACTAGGCATTCTCACATTATTAACTACGAAATTTTTCAAAGTTGTTTATCATAGATCTTACTAGGCATTCTCACGTTATTAAGTATAGAACTTTCTAAAGTTGTTTATGATAGATGTTACTAGGTATTCTTATGTTATTAAGTACGGATCTTTTCAAAGTTGTTTAGCATAGATCTTACAAGGAAATTTGGTAATATTCGAACTTTTCAAAGTTGTTTATCATAGATCTTATAGGCATTCTTATGTTATTAAGTATCGAACTTTTCAAAGTTGATTATCATAGATCTTAAAAGGCATTCATACGTTATTAAGAATGGAACGTTTCAAAGTTGTTAATCATAGATCTTACCTGGCATTAGTACGTAATTAAGTACGAAACTTTTGAAAAATGTTTATCATAGATCTTATTAGGCATTCATACGTTATTAAGTATGGAACTTATCAAAGTTGTTTATCATAGATCTTAGTAGGAATTCTTACGTTATTAAGTATGGAACATTTCAAACTTGTTTATCATAGACCTTATTAGTTATTCTTACGTTATTAAGTACGGATCTATTCCAAGTTGTTTAACATAGATCTTACTAGGCATTCTTAATTTAATAAGTACAGAACTTATCAATGATTTTTATCATAGATGTTACTAAGCATTCTTACGTTATAAAGGACGGCTCTTTGCAACCTTGTTTACAATAAATCATAATAGGCATTCTGAGGTATTTAAGTACCGAACTTTTCAATTATTTATCATAGATCCTACTAGGCATTCTCACGTAATTAAATATTGAAGTTTTCAAAGTTTTTTATCATAATTCTGACGAGGAATTATTACGTTATTAATCATTGAAGTTTTCAAATTTGTTTATCATATATCTTACTAATCATTCTTATGTTATTAAAAACGTAACTTTTCAAAGTTGTTTATCATAGATCTTACTAAGCATTGTTACGTTATTAAGTACAGAACTTATCAATGATTTTTATCATATATCTTACTAAGCATTCTTACGTTATTAAGTACGGATCTTTCCAACGTTGTTTATCATAGATCATAGTAGGCATTCTGAGGTATTTAAGTACAAAACTTTTTGAAAGTTGTTTATCATAAATCATATAGGCATTCTTACGTTATTAAGTATGGAACTTATCAAAGTTTTTTTATCATAGATCTTACTAGTTATTCTTACGTTATTAAGTACGGATGTTTCACAAGTTGTTTATCATAGTTCTTATCTGCATTCTTAAGTTATTAAGTACAGAACGTATCAATGATTTTTTATCATAGATCTTACTAAGCATTATTACGTTATTAAGTACGGATCTTTCCAACGTTTTTTATCATAGATCATACTAGGCATTCTGAGGTATTTAAGTACCGAATTTTTCAAAGTTGTTTATCATAGATCTTACTAGTCATTATTACGTTATGAAGTATAGAACGTTTCGAAGTTTTTATCATAGATCTTACTAGGCATTCTTACTGATCTTTTCAAAGATGTTTATTATAGATTTACTAGGCATACATACTTTATTAAGTATGGAACGTTTGAAAGTTGTTTATCATAGATCTTACTAGGCAATCATACGTAATTAACTACGACATTTTTCAAAGTTGTTTATCAATTATCTTACTAAGCATTATTACGTTATTAACTACGAAACTTTTCCAAGTTGTTTATCATAGATCTTACTAGGCATTCTTACGTTATTAAGTATGGAACTTTCCAAGGTTGTTTATCGTAGATCTGATAGGCATTCTTAGGTAATTAAGTACGAAACTTTTCAAAAATATTTATCAAAGATCTTATAGGCATTCTAACACGTTATTAAGTATGGAACTTTTCAAAGTTGTTTATCATAGATCTTAACAGGCATTCTTATGTAATGAAGTATGGAAGATTTCAAAGTTGTTTATCATAGATCTCACGAGCCATTCTTTCGTTATTAAATATGGAACATTTTAAAGTTGTTCATCATAGATCTTACTAGGCATTCATACATTATTAAGTATGCAACGTTTCAAAGTTGTTTATCAGATGTGGATATAAGAGAAAGACGACGTAGTTCTTGCGTGTCGAAACGTACAGTTGTCAATATAAGATAAAAACGACGTAGCTGTTGATTAACGGATCGCACAGATGTGAATATAAGAGAATGACGACGTAGCTTTTGCGTGAGGAAACGTGGAGAGGTCAATATAAAAGAAAGACGACGTAGATCTTTAGTGGAAAAACGTGCAGATGGGAATATAATAGAAAGACGACATACACCTTGCTTGAAAAAACGTGCAGATGTCAAGATAAGAGAAAGACGACGTAGCTCTTCTTTTAGGAAACGTGGAGAAGTGAATATAAGATAAATACGGTGTAACTGTTGCGTGACGAAACGTGCAGACGTGAATATAATAGAAAAACATCGTAGCTCTTGCATGAGAAAACGTGCAGATGTGAATATAAAAGAAAGACGACGTAGCTCTTGAGTGGTGAAACATGCAGGTGTAAATATCAGATATGGACGACGTATGCCTTGTTTGACGAAACGTGCAGATGTGAATATAAGAGAAAGACGACGTAGTTCTTGCGTGACAAAATGTGCAGATGTGAATATTAGAGAAAGGCGACGTACACCTTGCTTGACGAAACTTTCAGATGTCAATATAAAAGAAATACGACGTAACTCTTGAGTGAGGAAACGTGCAGATGTGAATATAAGAGAAATACGACGTAACTCTTGCCTGAAGAAACGTGCAGATGTGAATATAAAAGAAATACGACGTATCTTTTGCGTGAGAAAACGTGGAGATGTCAGTATAACAGAAAGACGACGTACACCTTTCGTGACAAAACGTAAAGATGTGAATATAAGAGAAAGATGACGTAGTTCTTGCATGACAAAACGTGCAGATGTGAATATAAGAGAAAGGCGACGTAGCTTTTGAGTGGGGAAACGTGCAGGTGTAAATATCAGATATTGACGACGTACACCTTGCTTGATGAAACGTGCAGATGTGAATATAAGAGAAAGACGACGTACACATTGCTTGACGAAACGTGCAGAAGTGAATATAAGAGAAATACGACGTAACTTTTGAGTGAGGAAACGTGTACATGTGATACTGTAGCTCTTGCATGACTATACGTGCAAATGTGAATATTAGAGAAAGACGACGTAGCTTTTGAGTGAGGAAACGTGTAGATGTCAATATAAAAGAAAAACGACGTAGCTCTTGCATGATGAAACGTGCAGAAGTGAATATAAGAGAAAGACGACGTACACCTTGATTGACGAAACGTGCAGATGTGAATATAAGAGAAATACGACGTAGTTCTTGCATGGCAAAACGTGCAGATGTGAATATAAAAGAAATACGATGTAGTTCTTGCTTGACAAAACGTGCAGATGTGAATACATAGAAAGACGACGTAGCTCTTGCGTGACGGAACTTGCAGGAATGAATGTAAGAGAAATACGACGTAGCTCTTACGTGACGGAACGTGCAGATGTGAATACAGCAAAAAGCTGACGTACATCTTGCGTGACATAACGTGCAGTTGTAAACTTAGCAAAAAGCTGACGTACATCTTGCGTGACGTAACGTACTGTTGATAATTCAGCAAAAAGCTAACGTACATCTTGCGTGACGTAATGTGCAGTTGTGAATACAGCAAAAAGACGACGTACACCTTGTATGACAAAACGTGCAGATGTGAATATAGCAGAAAGACAACGTTGCTCTTAAGTTATAAAATGTGTAAATGTGCCAGGTTTCGATTTTCCATATTCGTGACAAATACAATAATATTTAGTCCATGGATCTGATTTCAAGTCTCAGAGGTCAAACTACGTTTTGAAATATATTTAATGACACCTTTTTACATGCGACTGTTGTAATATGTGTAATGACACCTTGTTACACGCGACTATTGTAATATTTGTAATGGCACCTTGTTACATGCGACTATTGTAATATATCTAATAACACCTTGTTACATGCAACTATTGTAATATATCTAATAACACCTTGTTACATGCGACTATTGTAATATATCTAATAACACCTTGTTACGTGCGACTACTGTAATCCGAAGATATTGGTTTGGTTAAGGTATTTATTTCCTCTTTTTTTTATGTTTTTAATTTTTGGTGAAAACCTTAAGGATATCTGAAAGAAAAATATTTGAGGTTAATGTTATCGTGGGTATTGAATTAACGAAATCACTTTTCTTTCGCATTTCATTGATTACTAATAAGGTTGTTTTGTACTCCATTATACCATGTAAGAAACAATTATATAACTTTATTATGAGTCTGCGTGTCAAGTTTATTACAACTATTAACAACTTCTCATTGTAACGAACACTTAAAAAAAAAGGATTTGGGCTGAACTGTGTCCTCATGAAAGAATAAACACATAACAGTGGTGAAGCTGGTGGTTTGCTTATGTTTAAATTGAATTTCTAAAGAATGACACTGCTGGGGAGAGACATTCATGGGTCCTAGAAACATTGTTGTCAAGTCTGAATGTAAACATTGCTAGCAACGCCATAAATCTAGAGTAAATATTTAATGTCAGTTTTGTATTTTTCCTGTGAGTAAAGTGTAAAATAAAGATACAGATCTTAACGTTAGACAAGCAGAAGCAGGTATTGTCTCACAACACATCCACACGTGATTACTGGAATGTATACTATCTCTATGTGTATTGTGGTGTTGAACAAACTCTACGTACTGCTACCTCACTGAATTAATCACCGAACGTTAGATCTACTAGCGGCCCCTGCTGGACACTCTTCGCTAACGAGACCAAAGTCGTGATTTACGGCACCGTTTCTGTGTGTTTATAGCCGTGTGACAAGCTTGCCTTGAATTCTAATGACTATCACATCCCGATTCCCGCCGTGCATCCCAGCGGCCGACAAATCGCCTCCGGAACCCAGAGAAGCCCGAAAAGGTCAAAC
Organism: Limulus polyphemus; assembly: GCF_000517525.1. Taxonomy (NCBI): domain Eukaryota; kingdom Metazoa; phylum Arthropoda; class Merostomata; order Xiphosura; family Limulidae; genus Limulus; species Limulus polyphemus. The sequence goes on from NW_013674719.1 coordinate 7,581, forward strand.
CACATCCCGGGTCCTAAGAAACAGGTTTCTGCTGACCGTTTTGTCTCATAGACGCACTCATATATCTGTACATATAAAAACCAACGTACAGCTCCTGATATCTGTAAATTAACAAATACTTATTTGTTAACGCGGAAACACCGTCATCTAATGTCCATTTATATTACAAACAGTTAATCTTTTAACATTTCTAGGCAGCAAATCATAAAGAATAAGTTCTTATGAAAGTAAACAAAATGACTTATGTATGAATTTAGAACATTGTTAAGATGTATTAGATCTAACTATATATGGAAACGTACACGATGTTATTAACTAATCATGTGTGATGTACAGACATACCATCTGCAGGGATATAATTTGTTTGAAATGATTGATTATTGAGTTTCTACACTGTCATGGAAACAACACATGGTCAAAGATGTCTAATATTATCTCGTTCTAGCCCACTCAGCCTTTTAGTAGGTGACGCTGTCCACTGTACAAATCAAGCTGATATTTGGAGCTTTCTTTGTGTAAGTCAGTTTTGCTCCCAATTTTGCAGAAAAAAGGCGTTTCGAAGCTAGTCAGCATTTTAGTGCTAAGATAATTCATTTCACGGGAAGGCAAACTTCAAGACTACCTGTCGCATAGCACGAGATGAGGACCGTCGCCCAGTTTTCAATGTTTTTATACAAAAATCTTTTTCATTTTATTTAAAGTTCTCTCAGTTCCACACTAACACTGAAAAACTCAGTCGAATATTATCAGTTCCACGCTAACTCTGAAAACTCAATCGAATATTATCAATCGAAAATCTCACTTAAATCACTGGGCTGAGCTTTTAGTTATTCACGGGCATTTCTATCAATGAAACTAGTTAGGAAGTCAGTTTGATCTGAAAATATTACAGATATCCACCAGAATTTCTTTCCGACAGATATTTCGTGACCTGAACAAGTGAATCAGGTAGAACATCTAAAAATAAATTTACGTGGTTTTTGAGTAGAACAAATACTAATTTTTCTAATATAGTGAAGTTTAGCTATATTAATCATTTTATGACTAAAAACTTATCCAGTTAACTTATATTTCACCAATTGTCAACATAGTTCTAGTGCAGTATCTCATAATCCTTAGATTACCTATGCCAGTGACTATTCCAAATAACCTATACAAGGAAAAGAACCTCAATCCCATATGAACTTGTACAAGTGGCTGTCTCACCCTTGAGATGGGTTTGTCCCGTTCGAGGTAAGGGACATAGACACAGATGTAATTTTTTTGGTGAAATAGCCATAGCCATACGTAACCTTTCCCTAAGCAAGAGTATTAGAAAATATTTACACCTCGCAACATTTGGTTTACAAGAATGTCCAAGCTACATGCAGAACACATCTATGGAAATGTAGATATAATCACCTCAATATACCTTCAACAGATATATATTCTTTACAAGGTATGTGATTATGAAATTAGTAGTTATTTCTACCATGACATCTGTACTGAGAGTTTTAAGTTAGGAAATGGATACCCATCAGAAAAACACAAGTATTTATCATTAAAAAATATATTAAATAAATATCAATTTAAAGAAAATAAAAGTAAATCTGAAAACACACATACTGGTCAACTGGCTTTATCTTCATTTCTGAAGGACAGGACCTGTAAGTTAGGAAACAGAATCACCAACAAAGTTGTAGTTTAATTCCTGGTTAAATAACTTGAATCAGTTGTGACCAAAATGGAACATCCCTATTTCTTTTCTGTGGCAATTTTTCGATGGGTGAACATCAAAGATTGAGCACTGTCAACAAAAATGGTACAGATGGAACATCAAAGATTGAGCACTACCCCCACAAATAGTCCAGATGGGACATCAAAGGGTGTGTGCTGCCCCCACAAATAGCCCAGATAATGTTAACCGGGGTGAGCACTGCCCACACAAATAGTACAAACGGGACATCAAAGGGTGGGTACTGCCCCCACAAAAAAGCCCAAATAATATTTACCAGGGTGATTACTGTCCACACAAATAGTCCAGACGTGACATCAGAAGGTGATTACTGCCCCCACAAATAGCTCATATAATAATGGTTGGAGACGGCTTGAATGGGTAATGAAGAAAAACTTTAATGTAAGTTTAACATAACAGCAAATGTACAACGTTTCGACAAGGTTTTGTCCTCATCAGGTACAAGTAATTTACACTGACACAGATATATATATACAGTATTGAACAAAGAAGTCACATGACCGGATACTGTTGCAAAACTTAGAAGAGGTATCTAGGCACCCCGGGCTGTTGGTTTAGGGTAGGGTTGTTTTGATCAATTAAGATGGATTCCTTGATTTTTCGTTTGTTTATGTTGGGTTTATATTTAAGATGATTGTGTTTTTAATAGATATACTATGGTTTTTTTGAGTTGCAATGGTGAAAAACGTGGGACGGTTTTTTATTGTGTTCTGTTAATCTGGTTTCCAATTTTCTTCCTATTTCTCTGATGTAGAATTATGGGCAGTTATTGCATGTTATTTTGTAAATGACGTTGGTGTTGTGTGATTCTAAATAATTTTTGTTTAGTAACGATTTTAATTTAGGGCCGGGTTTTTGTGAGAATTTGATGTTGACAGGAATATTGTGTTTAATGGCTAGTTTTGTCCAAGTGTGGATAATTCTTGAGCTGGTTTCAGAAGCAAAAGGTAAGCTGCAGTGTAATGTACTGTTGTTGGGTTTGTTAGTATCAATTTTGTTCGTGAGTTGAGTTTTGTTGTGGGGAATGTTGGAGAGTTTTTCAACAATAGCTGGTGGGAATTTATTGGTGTGAATAAAGGAATGCTTTATGTGGTTAATTTCTTCATTTATGTAGTCCGTTGAACAGAATCCTGTGGCTGTGTTTATGAGGTTTTAAGTGTATTGATTTTTTGTGTGGTGTCATGAGCGGAATTCCAGGGGATATAGAGGCCAGTGTGTGTGTGTGTTCTTACGGTGAATTTTGGTTTTAAACTGTGTGATCTAATAATTTTGAGGTTAAGAAAAGATAACTGTTGATTGTTTTCGTATTCTATGGTAAATTTGATGTTGGGATGAATGGAATTTATGTGTTTAAAGAAAGTGAAACCAGCAAAAGTGTCATCGACATATCTATACCGGTATAGTGGGTGATGAAGCGCAGAATGTATGGCTTGTGTTTCGATCTGGGTCATAAATATATTGGCAAGAACGGGCGAAACAGGATTGTCCATACTTAAACCATCTATTTGCAGGAAATGTTCGTTGTTGAAAATGAAGTTGGTTTTAGTCGTTGTAAATTCTAAGAGAAAAGCAAAAAGTGTGCTGGGGATGTGTATTGACTTGTTGGGATCATTAATGTAGAGGTTGAGTGCAATATTGCAAGCTTCATTGGCGGGGACTTCGGTGAATAGTGAAACGACATGAAACTAGCCATTAAGGCTTTCGAATTTAGTTGTTCTAGTGTATATTTGAAATTGAAGGCATCTTTAAAAAATGAACCTGCAGATGTTACATATGGTGTGAGAGCCCAGGCTATGTATTTGCCAAGATTGTAGTTGAATGAATCATAAGTGGACAGTATAGGTCGTAGGGGGCAGTCCTGTTTGTGTGGTTTAGGAATGCCATAGAGTTGTGGTGTGCGTGAATCAGTTTTAGGTAGATAAAAATAAAGATCGGCAGTAATTAAATTATCTTTTTTCATCTGCAATAATGTTCTGTTTAGATGTTTTTCGTGTGTGTTAG
>NW_013674719.1:12203-24395 GCF_000517525.1 Limulus polyphemus
AATTAAAACGTGCGGTGTGACAGGAACAGATAGAATACTGCGGTGTGACAGGAACAGATAGAATACTGCGGTGTGACAGGAACAGATAGAATACTCGACAAGACAGATTGCGTTAGAGGAATGAGAAAGAAAAAGTATTTATCTAGATACTGAAAGATGGCATTACAAAGTTTGTATTTATTTTCTGAACTTTAAATCTATGAAACATTTCATTGGGTGACCATTCTTATTAGGTGTTTGTTTGTAAATCTCTTGAACATTTCATTGTGCGAGTCACTCTTATTAAGTGTTTGTTTGTAAATCTCTTGAACATTTCATTGTGCGAGTCACTCTTATTAAGTGTTTGTTTGATGGCATAGAAAAAAAATTTAATCTAGTTTGTAAACCAGTGAAATTACACACTAAACTAATAACTGAGAAGTGGCACAGCGGTATGTTTGAGAAACTACAACGCTATAAACCGGGTTTCGATATCCGTGGTGGGCAGACCACAGATCGCCCATTGTGTAGCTTTTTACTTAAACTACAAACAAACAAAATAACCGAAAAGTTTAAAAATGAAACAATCTCGAATCAATTTTACGGAAAAACTCTATTGGCTTTAATCAGTGAAATCACATATACAGACACATTCAAACTTTCACAAATTATCAGATTAATTAATTAGAAAAAAAAAATCCTAAACTTATGGACAGCGTTCCTTTTCCTCGTGTCCTTCCTGATTGGACTTCGCGCCTGATTTTACGTACCCTGTAACTGCAATGTCCGATAAACGTTTTGTATTCATTCTAACATAAAAATGTATTGGAAACAACATGTTTGTTTCAGACGAAGCTACACCTAATTTTCATCTGGTAGTGTAGAGCGAAAGTTACTAGTCAACAAATCTCCCACGCGCAACTCTTGACTCATCGAATAGTGAAACTTGGCTGTCACTTATAGCGTACACACGTCCCCAAAGTGCGGAGAGCGTTTATGTGTTAACGGGTATCGAACCATGAACCCTCGGATTAACAGTATGGACACGCTTACCATTACATCACGCCCAGCCCTAGACACATCATGTTAAACAATAAGTATAGAAACCATTGATGGTGTATTTCACATCATGTTAAACAATAAATATAGAAACAATTGATGGTGTATTTTACAACATGTTAAACAATAAATATGGAAACAATTGATGGTGTATTTCACAACATGTTAAACAATAAGTATGGAATCCATTGATGGTGTATTTCACAACATGTTAAACGATAAGTATAGAAACCATTGATGGTGTACTTTCACATCATGTTAAACAATAAGTATGGAAACCATTGATGGTGTATTTCACAACATGTTAAACGATAAGTCTGGAAACCATTGATGGTGTATTTCACATCATGTTAAACGATAAGTATGGAAACCATTGATGGTGTATTTCACAACATGTTAAACGATAAGTATGGAAACCATTGATGGTGTACTTCACAACATGTTAAACAATATGTATGGAAACCATTGATGGTGTACTTCACAACATGTTAAACAATATGTATGGAAACCATTGATAGGGTGTTTCAATTGGTGTTTGGCAATAACAAGACCGTAAAACAAGTGATAATAATAATAATATCAAAGCTATAAAATGGACACGAAAAGTTTCATCGGTTATAAGCATTCCTTTCATAATGACACTGATACCAATAATAACTAGGCCTTTTTGTTAGCACTATGTCACAATCTTGAACATATAATTTTCTTTAGTTTTCTCTTTGCCACCTGGTGATTCAGAGGTAAACTTCGAAGCTTATAACGCTAAAAATCGGGGTTTAATACCTCTGTAAACATAACGCTGATAGCCTAAAGTGAAACTTAAGCGATAACAAACAAAGGTAATTTTTTCCTTGTACCAATCAGGCAAATAGCTCTGTGTAAGTTGTTAAAAATAACATTGTGTCCGCAGGACGATACTCGGTCATTTTTGCACAGATCAATTATGCACGGAAGTCCAAATTGAAACAGTGCCTGTTACGGTTTTGGATTGACTTGTAGGCTCTTATTAAATCACTTTACAGTGGAAAAAGAGACAAAAGTCATTATACACAAGCTGCTTTCACGACATATCCATTCAACTGTTTGTTTGTTTTCTAATTTCGCGCAAAGCTACACTAGGGCTATCTGCGCTAGCCGTCCCTAACTTAGCAGTGTAAGACTAGAGGGAAGGCGGCTAGTCATCACCACCCACCGCCAACTCTTGGGCTACTCATTTACCAACGAATAGTGGGGTTGACCGTCACATTATAACGCCCCCACGGCTGAAAGGGCAAGCATGTTTGGTGTGACAGGGATTCGAACCTACGACCCTCAGATTGCGAGTCGAGTGCCTTAACCACCTGACCATGCCGGGCCCCATTCAACTGTTGCATACCTCAAACAGCTGCAAAATTAAACTTGTTTCCACGTGACCTGTGGATTATAGTGTGATCGAACTGTTGAGACGGGCACAGGGAAATCATTTTCTGATACACTGGCTGTATTATATAAAGAATGCAGGCAGGAGTGGTGTGTTTTGGACATGACAGCTTTACAACAGATCCTTTTGCAACTGTACAGTGTAAGACGAGAAACGCCTACTATGTGGTAGATGAAAATATAACTGTAATGTTGTTGTAATTGAAAATATAAGATTTTATGTTACAAATAAACATCAGATATGGTGGAACTATGGTATGTTCTTTGGTTACTTAATCTACCTGTATGTTTTGTACGAAAGTGTTTTGTGTTTTAGAGCAAAAAGCACATTAGACTATATGCTATGTCCATCGCTGAGAATCGAACCCCGAATTTTAGCATTATAAGTCCGTAAACTTACTGCTTTTCCATCGGGGAAAGTGAGCGTTGCTATCGCATTTGTAAACTTTTACTTGAACTGTACTTTAAAATCAGCTTTGAAGAAAACGTTCTATTAGTTATGGCTTTTATCCTCTCGCTCTTGCAATTATTACAAACTAAATGTATTTTACATTTTTTTATGATATTAGTTATCTATGTCCAAACCAAAGTGCAAATGTATTCTAATTACTACTATTTCAAACAAAATACAGTTTTAGCTCCCTCTTATAAACAGTTAATTTCACATTATTTTTCCTTCAGCTTCCTTAGAAAAGTTGATTTATTTCTTGTGCTTTCAACATGACTGCCGCCATGTTTGGTTTCTGTTACTGCCAAAATCGTACTGACTTTCCAAAAGTTGTGTAGATGCAGGAATTTCAGTTCAATTAAAGAATCTCTCTATTGAAATCGTGTAGTTTCTATTTGGCAGTTCGTCCAAGAATAAATATAACTTGTGGATTGAATTGCAGATAAAGAAGCAATAAAACATTATGTATTTTAGTATGCTTAATAGCAAGTTTTGAAAAAAATATTTTTTATGAATTTGTGCTTTCGATTTTTTCTTACGTCAATGGATGAGGGCCATAGCTTTGTATATTTAACATACACTTACGTTTTTCGCTTTATTGCATAAGATATATCTTAAGAGTTTTAAAATATTTGAGAATTTCTCCTTCAAGTGAACCTGAAGATACAATGTCTAATCATTGTCATCCCGAGTAATGAAATAATAACTGAAATATTTTACTAATAATGTTAAGAAAAAATCACATACCTTCTTTTCGAAACAAACCAGCAGGCGCCCTCTATAACAAACATTATTGGCAATGGATTTCGTGGTAGTATTTATTTTTAATATTCTGGTTCCATTTAAAAAAAAATGAGGCAACTAAACTTCGAACTATAATTTTTATCATTTCCACTAGATGACGCCACAGAGAGCTGTTGCTCTGATTTAAAAATTTAAAATAAACATGAATACCCGAAGAAAAAAAAAAGATAACTCTTCAATATTTTGAAATATGCAGGAGAGGAAATGATACTTTTCATACTTGTTGTTTATACTAGGTCGGCTTTGAAATGCTTAATCCACATTTAATGTATATTTTATTAATAAAGTGTGTAAACACTATTTTCGTTTGTTTCGATGAGTTACTTCTGTAAATAAGATATGAGAGACTCCAGATCTGTTAATAAAATAATTCGTACAATTTATTCTCAGTAAATGTATTATGAAAGTTTAATAGCTTTCGCTTGTTGGAATTATAAAATTTACTCTCCATCACCACAACATAGATAAAAAGACAAAATGTTGAGATATTAAGATTTATTGCTAACGCATGAAAAAACCCTTGATATCCATATTTTGATTTATTTCAGTCAAGTAGTGCATACATATGACTTTTTTTTTAAGTTCGAGCTCATAGGTATAAACATAGTGACGGTTCATATAGAAGTAGCTATTACGTTTCTGTATAAACACGTATTGAAAGAAACATATTTTTCTCATATAACTATTTAAATATTTATTATCAGATATTTCGTTTCATCTTATAGCACTTCAGTCCAATATGGTTATGCAACTAAGAAAGCCTGTGACATCACGAACAATTTATCTATCAAATAAGAAAGCCAGTGACATCGTGAACAATTTATCTATCAAATAAGAAAGCCAGTGACATCATGAACAATTTATCTATCAAATAAGTAAGCCAGTGACATCACGAACAATTTGTCTATCGAATAAGTAAGCCCGTGACATCACGAACAATTTATTTTTCAAAAAGTAAGCCAGTGAGATCACGAACAATTTATCTATCAAGTAAGTAAGTCCTTGAAATCAGGAACAATTTGCTCATCAAATAAGTAAGTCCTGGACATCACGAACAATTTACCCATCGAATAAGTAAGCACTTGACATCACAAACAATTTACCCATCAAATGAGTAAACCCTTGATATCATTAACAATTTACCCATCAAACAAGTGTAAATTACTTGTACCTGATGATGACAAAACCTTGTCGAAACGTTGTAAATTTGCTGTTATGTTAAACTTATATTAAAGTTTTTCTTCATTACCCATTCAAGCCGTCTCCAGCAATTATTAGTCTCAAAGTGGGTTCCTCGTCATCGAATTTATATCCAGGTTTGTTTGTTTTTAAATGAAACTCATATAATTATGTTGCATGACAAATCTCTGATAATTCGACAGTTTTATATCCAGGTTTGTTTGTTTTTAAATAAAACTTACATAATTATGTTGCATGACAAATTTCTGATAATTCGACAGTTTTATATCCAGGTTTGTTTGTTTTTAAATAAAACTTATATAATTATCTTGCATGACAAATCTCTAGTAATTGGACAGTGTTATTTCCAGGGTTGTTTGTGTTTAAATGAAACTTATATAATTATGTTGCATGACAAATCTCTGATAATTCGACAGTTTTATATCCAGGTTTGTTTGTTGCTAAATGAAACTGAGTGAATCTCAAACAATCAATCGTCTAAATGTAAAATTACTGTTATGAGTAGTTTCATTATTCTTTTATGATGTAGGCCTATTTCAAGATAATAATTCACATTTACTACTATTTGATTAGCTAGGTTTTTAACATGCGAAAAATAACATGATGTTGTGTATGAAGTATTTACTGTCGAAGGATAATTATGAAAACTTAGTTATGATTGGTATGGTACAACAGTTTCGATCGGAGATGTTTAACAATTTAACTAGAGAACCATTTCATTAAACCAACAATATTAGTAGTAGTAGAAACACAAGTATGTATTACATTCTAACTTAACGAAAAAAGTGGAATTCTCTAGCGTGGGACGAACACTAATGTTTTCAGTTTTTAGTTCGAGTAAGATAAAGACGCCTAAATTTTTCCTGAAAAACACTTCGCGAAATAAAACTTACTGATTTGTTTATTTTTACTATTTTATATTTCTTTATCTAAATCGATATAAATGTAAAAACACAACCGTGTGGAGGGAATTCCGTCAGTTTTTATTAACGGTCTTCTAAGTCCATAACATAGAAGTCAGCTATAAAGTCTAACTTAAACTGTTATTAAGTTGATAAAATAATTATGTTTGATTAACTCCTTAGGTTCGATGTAATTAAAGAAAAACATTTTTATGATTGTTCAATATTATTCACATATTGTATTTTTAATTAAGTGTTTTTGAAACTAATTTCAAGCTCTGGCCTGTCTTAAAGGTTCTGATATTCTAATTTATTTATATATGTGTTTCAGTGAATCGAACAAATCGTATATTTGTTTCACTTAATTACAGTTACCACATAAAGCGCCAAATGGTCGTATTATGCTTCTCTATAAGAAGCTTCCCAACGTCGTCTACCTTTGTGAATCTAGTATACAAAATAAAGATCGGATAGTTGTTCATTTTACACGCATGCGCCCCCCAGTGGCAGAGCGGTATGTCTGCGGACTTACAACGCTAGAATCCGGGTTTCGATACCCGTTTTGAGCAGAGCACAGATAGCCCATTGTGTAGGTTTGTGCTTAATTACAAACAAATACACGCATGTTTTATGTATGTGCCCGTATAACAGCAGTAATTAAAGAATTCAAACTTCCTTCTTTAAAAAAACAAACTGTTGTGGCTTAATAAACGTTAAGAACAAGAACTAGAATCACTGTTCGCAATATAAACATTACTTATCCATGCAAAAAAGTATCAAATGGACTGTAGGTGGTGGGAAAACTTTTCTCTCAACCTTATCTCTTTTATATATTTGTTGGTCTCGTAATTAAAAAAAGGTAAACTGTAACGACAATAAAGTTGATAAATTAAACTTTGTGCTGAAACGTCTAACTGTTATTTCGTTACGGATAAAGGCAACAGAAATAATAATCTGTACAATTTACAGAATGTTTAAATTTATTTATTTATTTACATTACCAGCAGAAAGATTTAACCAAGTACAAACGCACTAAACTGAAATGTACATATTAAATGTTCGATGGCGATTACTTGCACATTCCATTTCAATCAGTAGTCAGTATACCCCAGCTATAAAATTCCAACTGAAACTGAATCTTATATTTCATTCTGTATCTCTTTATCAGTTACTAGTAGACTTAGATATGTAACAAACAGACAGAGCGTGTCATCCTTTTTTTCCATGACTTTTTTCTTCGACTACTTTGACATCAGTTGGCACATGGTAATACAGACGACTGATATTAAGAAACAGGTATTGTTGTAGCTGTCTGAACTACATTGTGAGAACTTTCATTGTGAGTGTGAGAGCTCCGTGCTCTTTTAGTGAGGAAAACTTTGCTACAACCTTCTACAGAACACAGAAGGAGTTCCTCCACGTGAAACTGTTCGTAGTGGTCTTTCATTAAAATGCAGTCATTAAACGTCTTCTGACAGAACTCACACGTATATTGTCCTTCCGCACCAGGAAGAAGTTCTTCGTCTAATGTAACAGATGAGGATTTATTTTGATGATTCAGTTTTAGAGATTTTGTCTTTGACGGACACTCCGTAGAAGTCACTAGAGGGTTAGCTGAAGAATCTCGGCCGTTGATACTAACTATACCAACCATTCCTTCTGGAATAGAAGTAGAATTAGCGGGTGACATAAATGCTGGGTGAAAAGGTAAAACATGACCTATCGAGCCAAGGTGGTTAGGAAATGCCGGGCTAGTTGTCAAGCTTTCTGGAACACAAGTTGGTATTCTTCCTGGGTAGAGATCTGTGAAGTTTAAAGGTAAAGCCTGTGGATCATAGAGTCTAGAGAAGAAGTCATCTCTTAGAACACCCGTGTGATAAGGATAAATGTTGTTCTTCTCCAGAAATGGAGAAATTTTATCTGAGTTTGTTGAGAGAAGCTTTCTATGAAGATTTAAGTTAGCACTATGTCTGTCTCGACTTCGCTTGGATGGAAAGGCGGCGTTACAACCCTCCACTGTACATTTATGCATTAATTTAAGGTGAACATTTTGATAATGTGTTTTGACACCAAAATGGTTCTGAAAAATCTTTCCACAAGCAACGCAACGTCTTGGATTTTCTTTATCTACTGGAACATCTAAACTTCCCATATCCCGATATCCTGCCACGAGCGGAAAGTGCTGATCACAATCAGGGTTCGAGTCCTGTTCGTTGAAGCTTTGCCCCTGTGGGCCTGGAGTAATGCTCCTGGATGAAGCTGGATGGATCGTGTTGGTGGGACTACAAGTTGACTCTGATCGTATTGGTGCCGCTAGGCCCAAACCTGGTGCATGAAACGAAATACTTCCAGATAAGTGTTTGCTAGCAATGCTTCGGGTTGGAGTTGATACAATACTGGTAAAAGGGATCATGGACAAGCTTTCAAGATGGCGGAGGGGGTTTTCACTAATTTCACAGTCGATTTTTTTCAACTCATTACATTCAGACTTTCCTAAGGTGATGTTTTTTTCCTGGGTGTTACTATTTACAGGTGAGTGAGGTCGAACCTCTTCCTGCCTACAAGTATCCTGTTTTATGTTTTCAACCATGAAGTTAATTTTGTCCAGATCTTCATCTCTAGAGTCATCATGTATGTCGGAATATCCATCTTCTGATTTGGACTCGAAAAGATCATTATCTTCATTCTCATCGCCTTGGTCCATAAATGTATCGCTAGAGGATTCCTCTGTTGAAATGAACTCCATCTCATCATCACTAGTAACAGCACATTTCGTTGGTTTCAAACTTTTTCTTTTACGGACACCTTTACTTGAAAATGATGAAATTTCTTTCACAGACAGATTAATGCCCTCGTTGCTAAGTTCTGTGTTTTTTCTACTGTCTTCAGGACCGTGTTTTTTGGTTATAAGTAAATTTTCCGTGTCTTCGTTACTCAGTTTGGAAAGTTGGACCTGAGACTGTGACGATACTAAGATATCGTTTGAAACGGCAGCAGAAGACGACACTTGTGAAATGTCTTGTAACTTAGAAGTATCCCTGTCTACGTCTTCGGTATTGGAGGTAGGTACCAAATTGGTTTTCAAAGACACAAAGGCACTTGATGAAAGGGTAAGAAAAGGATTAGATGATCGTCCATCGTGAGGATTTATCCTTCTTCTGAATGTCGGTGTGTGAAGTTTAGGGTTAGGGTTTGCACTATGACGGTTACGACTTCGTCTCGAACTGAACATCATATTACATCCTTCTACAGTACATTTGTGCATTTCTCTCAGATGTACAGCACTAAAATGTATTTTAAGAGCACCTTTGTCACAGAATGTTTTAAAACAAACGTGGCATTGGACACGCTTCTTTCCCGTTGCAGGATTGGTGTTCAGAGTACTTAAAACAAACGGATTCCAGCGTCTCTTCATGGGGTTTGTAGACTTCCGTAAGTGTTTCACTTTCTTTGCCACATAAATAGAATCAAAATGATGAGTTCCCTTCTGACTAAGATTAATAGCGGTCTTACTGTCTTCCTCCGAGCCACCATCACTAATACTGAGATCAGAGTTGATTGTGGCGGTAGTGGTATGGTTAGTAAAAACTGTACTGACAGAAGGAACAGAGGTAGCTGGAGAAGACAGGGGGGTCGTACGGGGAAAACCTATAACTTCGTCACTAGCATGAAACTCTGGGCTGATCTTCTCTCTCCGATAGTCACATGGTTGCATAGTTTGGAGTTTGTAGTCACATGGTTGCATACTTTGGAGTTTGTTCAGGGGAGAGACTGTTACAGGGCTGGTGCAGTTGACGGGAGATCCTGCAGAGGGAGATAAGGAATGTGAGGAGCTGGTGCTAGATGGCTGGCGGCCATAAGAATCTCGACGGATACGTAACGAAGATGACACAGAAGACGAGTTCGTGAGCATGCTCTCTTGTTTTATGACAGCTGCTCCGGTCACCATGTTAGTTCTCTCAATAAATTTGCGGATATCAGAGTCCGTTTTTGGAAGACTTATCACTTGTTCAGGTTTGTCATTATTCAATTGGAGAAGAAGACGATGAGCAATGGCTTTAGTTTCTCCAAATCGGAGAAACTGGTGTAGAATCAATGGCTCCTCCTCCCGAGTGGATAGTATCCACTTTTCAAGAACATGACCAGCAGTGTCCTAGAATGAAACAAGAAAAGGTTCACTGACTGTAATAAGAAACTGAAACATTTCTCAAAATTAACTAACACTCGTGAAATGAAACTATAAATGAAGTTCGGTTGTTTTTTGTTTTGTTTTTTTGACAGTAAATTAACATACAGGTTAATAAGTCTGCGTTATAAATTCACAACATTTCTATTGAGAATGTAATGACTCTATAAGTTATACTCTAGCAATAAGGGAATTTTATCTAAATAAACAAGTTTATATAAAAACGTGTAATATTTGTTAGAAAAAGGATATCATTAAAGTATAATCAACATTTTGTTATTAATATTGAAACATATAAACCTGTTATAAATAACTGAATAAATTAACTCTAAAGAAATCTGTGTGTGCAGCGTCATTCTAAGGTTTAACTTTTGTTACAACACATTAATAAATCGAAACAACTCTGTCCGATCACTGGACACCACATTTCTGGTAAATTATTCATCATCTGAAAACTCATTGACTTTCCTCACTTCTATTACAAGAGCAAGTCACATAAGATACAAGTTTCTTAAGCTAGTGTTTCTTCACGCTATAATTTCATAATGCTATAAGGTATCCAATCGTATTTTAAACATAGCTATTTTACAAAATGTCAAAGATGTTTTGGCTTTCAATAAGATTTGTAAGTGGACGAATTTAAACATGTTTATGTCTGTATTATACTGTAAAGATACTAATTTAAACATGTTTAAGTCAATATTATACTGTAAAGATACCAGTTTAAACATGTTGTTTAAGTCAGTATTATACTGTAAAGATACTAATTTAAACATGTTGTTTAAGCCAGTATTATGCTGTAAAGATATTGTACTTTAAACATGTTGTTTAAGTCAGTATTATACTCTAAAAATACTGATTTAAACATGTTGTTTAAGCTAGTATTATGCTGTAAAGATATACTAATTTAAACATGTCGTTTAAGTCAGTATTATACTCTAAAGATACTAATTTAAACATATTTAAGGCAGTATTATCCTGTAAAGATACTAGTTTAAACATGTTGTTTAAGTCAATTTTGTACTGTAAAGATACTATTTCAAACATGTTTAAGCCAGTATTATGCTGTACAAATACTAATTTAAACATGTTGTTTAAGTCAGTATTATACAGTAAAGATTCTAATTTAAACATGTTGTTTAAGGCAGTATTATACTCTAAAGATACTAATTTAAACATGTTTAAGTCAGTATTATGCTGTAAAGATACTAGTTTAAACATTTTGTTTAAGTCAGTATTATAGTGTAAAGATATAAATCTAAACATATTGTTTAAGTCAGTATTATACTGTAAAGATACTAATTTAAACATGTTATTTAAGTCAGTATTATACTGTAAAGATATTAATTTAAAAATGTTATTTAAATCAGTATTATACTGTAAAGATACTAATTTAAACATGTTATTTGAGTCAGTATTACACTGTAAAGATATTAATTTAAACATGTTGTTTACGTCAGTATTATACTTTAAAAATATAAATTTAATCACGTTCTTTAAGTCAGTGTTATACTCTAAAGATATTAATTCAAACGTGTTTAAGTCAGTATTATGCTGTAAAGATACTAATTTAAACATGATTAAGTCAGTATTATACTGTAGATATACTAATTTAAACATGTTGTTTAAGGCAGTATTATACTGTAAAGATACTAATTTAAACATGTTGTTTAAATCAGTATTATACTGTAAAGATATAAATCTCTGTTTTGTTTTTTAAACTCTGTAATTAGGTTATTGTTTTAAGATCGATGTAATTTTGTATTGTATATTTATTTGTATTATAAGATTAGATTTTATGGTAAAGAAGGAATTTAACCTGGTGTAAAACTCAGTGAATCTCTTAGCTCGGAGGTGACAGTGATGTAATAGTTTACATTGATTTTGTTGTGGTGAACTGTTGCCATGGTTTATGTTTGTAGTATACAGGTATGTAGAAAATAAGATATCCGTTTTAAAATGAGTTTAATTTTGGTATAACTGTTGCCATGGTTTATGTCTGTAGTATACAGGTATGTAGAAATTAAGATATCCGCTTTACAATGAGTTTAATTGTGGTAGAACTGTTGCCATGGTTTATGTCTGTAGTATACAGGTATGTAGAAATTAAGATATCCGCTTTACAATGAGTTTAATTGTGGTAGAACTGTTGCCATGGTTTATGTCTGTAGTATACAGGTATGTAGAAATTAAGA
>NW_013674720.1:0-6659 GCF_000517525.1 Limulus polyphemus
TCCGGACATAAAAGCTGTTTTAGAATCTATGTTCTATGGTTTATATATATTTATAATTGGTTTGTTCCGGATATAAACGCTGTTTTAGAATCTATGTTCTATGGTTTATATATATCTATAATTGGTTTGTTCCGGACATAAAAGCTGTTTTAGAATCTATGTTCTATGGTTTATATATATTTATAATTGGTTTGTTCCGGACATAAACGCTGTTTTAGAATCTATGTTCTATGGTTTATATATATCTATAATTGGTTTGTTCCGGACATAAAAGCTGTTTTAGAAGCTATGTTCTATGGTTTATATATATATATCTATAATTGGTTTGTTCCGGACATAAAAGCTGTTTTAGAATCTATGTTCTATGGTTTATATATATCTATAATTGGTTTGTTCCGGATATAAACGCTGTTTTAGAATCTGTGTTCTATGGTTTATATATATATATATATCTATAATTGGTTTGTTTCGGACATAAAAGCTGTTTTAGAATCTATGTTCTATGGTTTATATATATCTATAATTGGTTTTTTCCGGACATAAACGCTGTTTTAGAATCTATGTTCTATGGTTTATATATATCTATAATATAGTTTTACTGAGAATCTAGAACAAAAACATTTTTTTTTTGCCAGTAAACATCAATATTCTCAATTAAATACATATATACAAACATATAATACATTACACGTATAAATTAAGTGTATTAAAAATACTCAAACAAATAAATACAATTACTTAACGATTATACTTCTGAAATTGCCCCCTAGTGGCACAGCGGTACGTCTGCGGACTTATAACGCCAGAATCCGGGTTTCGATACCCGTGGTGGGCAGAGCACAGACAGGCCATTGTGTAGCTTTGTGCTTAATTCCAAACAAAAACTTCTGATAACTTCATAACTATTTCATTAAAAGGTACCTGAAGCTGTGTTCCTTTAACTTACAAAGCTTGGTAGTCAAGTCTTTTAAGCCTAAACCAACTTTCCGAATTTAGATTAACATCTGAAGGTTTTTCATTTATCTACGTCACAACGATTGAGTTCATATACAAGTGTAATTGAATCCAATAAAAAAAGGCAATATTTACGTGAACCAGGTATTACCTCAAGAGCAAAAGATAACTCAATTGTGATGACAAAAGAAAACTGGGAATAAGCCAAAATCAATACTAGAATGATGTGGAGCAACCATCTTCGGTGCTAAGATTTTAAAACTGTCAAATAGCAATACGTTTATATTGTTCCGAAAGTCTTTAATAACTGGTACGAGCTTGTGAGAAAAAAAAAAATGACGAGGACTTATCTCACAATATTACCATTTCGTGTGATTTAGTAAAATAGCTTAAGTCCACGTTTGTGTCGTAAAAAAGGTTCTAATTTGGAACTTTTGAGTTTTTACTGCTACCGTGGATGAAATACAGACCCAATTGATACGAGTGTTAGAGATACGAGATTCGATCCCAACGAGACATCGTTTCAAAATAACATCGTCGGTTCTTTAAGGTTCAGTCTCAACGTATACATGGTGAAGAATACATTTTTTTGGTTGTAACAAAATTCTGTAAATGTACATACAATTAACATTTTTTTTTTCAAGGTTAAAAACTGTATTTCAAAGTCCGGTAAAAAAATATTAGAATACCGTGAAATACAATATAGAAATAAATATATAGTTTAGTTTTAGTGAAATTATCATTAAGCGTTTTTAATGTATAGTTTGTTTGATTTTGAATTTACGCGCAAAGCTACACGAGGGCTATCTGCGCTAGCCGTCCCTAATTTAGCAGTGTAAGACTAGAGGGAATGCAGCTAGTCATCACCAGCCACCGCCAACTCTTGGGCTACTCTTTTACCAACGAATAGTGGGATTGACCGTCACATTATAACGCCCCCACGGCTGAAAGGGCGAGCATGTTTGGTGAGACGGGGATTCGAACCCGCGATCCTCAGATCGCGAGTCGAACACCCTAACCACCTGGCCATGCCGGGCCTTTTAATGTAAAGAAATACGTTTTCAAAACAATTCCAAATTCCCAGAATTCAATGTGGTACCGTTTAAAAACATAATTTGACAATAAAGGAGATGACATTTCTTTAACAGTGAAGTATGATACTTAAGCCTTTTTAAGCCTTTATTTTTATGTACAGTTAAATTCTCCCTACCATGATATGGACGTGCTTGAAATTTATATATATATGTGTGTTTTCATCCCATAAACTGTCTTTAAAAACAAGTACTGATGATTAATAACTTAAATATGGTGTATGAATTTCATATATCATGAACCTGTAACAGTATTTTTTTTTTTGCTGGTAAAGGTCCTATTATTATTATTATTATTATTATAAAGAAGAATGAATGTCCATCTTAAAATATAAAACATATTCTGGTCTTACATTTATATTTTGTTTATAAAAAACTGTTATCTTTTAAAACAAAAACTCTTCGTGGTTTTTTTTAAAAATGTCTCAAAAACAAGTTCGTAATTTTTCATTTCCTGTATCCATACGCCACGACTACAGGAAAAAGAAAAACAGCCGAATGATGTGTGCGGAATCATCAGAGAGCAGTTATTTGAACATACGGAATTAAGATGGGACTACTTTCAGCTTCTGTTGCACTACGGCTACAATCTACCTACGCCTAACTAATGCTGCAGAAAACGTGCCTGGAGGCCATTTTGTATTGGGTGGGGGGGAGGAGACGTTGCTTTAGAGAGAAGGTGAAAGACAGAAATGCTACAACTAACTGCTCATTTCTGTTGTCAGATGTTTGTTTAGGTAACCGAATTAATTAATTATAATTATCAATAATATTAATATTATTAGCGGAGCCTATGTGTCACAAGTTAAGCCTTAAATCAGGGCAGGTGTGGTTGAAAATTGGTGTGTTCCTTACAGTACTTAAAGAAGAGCCTTTAAGATGCAGATATTTCTAACGCTGGATTATTTTTTTACGTATTATAATTTGACTGCCTCGTGTTGATTCGTGGAGGGATTTGTTAATACCAGAGAACGAGTCTGTCGTTATTTTTTCTCATTTGTATTTGGCTTGTGATCTTTCCACTACATATGTAAGCTTTGAAATAAGAACTTTTAATACGGTACTTTTTTTCCCCCATTTAAGCTGAGGGTGTTTTTTTTTCTTCTTGTTATTTTTTAACCCGTTTTAACAAGTATATTTTGTTTGTTTTTTTGTAGTTAAGCACAAAGCTACACAATGGGCTATCTGTGCGCTGCCCACCACGGGTATCGAAACCCGGTTTCTAGCGTCATAAGCCCGCAGACATACCGCGAGAATATTAACGAGAATATTTGTCTGCCACGTGATTGGTTGTTGATTGTGACTAATAAAACAAACTGGATTACGACCACCCTCCAGTACTAGGGTTGGAGTCCACTGGACTTAAGAATGTGATGTAATGCTTTTACTCATAGGATTAACTGACCCCTTCTATTCTGATTAATGTACAAGATTTGTCCCAATTAAGAACTAGGCATACACTGTTCAAGATGTTTAAATGTAAACATTGTAAGACATCCTTTCAGACCTTCAAAGCACGTAGATTCACTAAAGTGAAACACGTGCAAGTTTCTCATGTCGTTTGTCAGTTTGCAAGCGGGAGCTGACTAAATATAATTCAAAAGTCGTGTTCCTAGAAATCATAGTGTCTTCTATCATCATATAGGCAAGAAATAATTACAAATTATTTTACGTAGATAAACCAATTAAAGTGTTTCTGTTTTTTTAAAAAATAAACCTTGAAAATATATAATAAAACAATTATTTGAAGTTGATTAATCATTTATTTAAAAGTTTTTTTTTTTTGTCGAATGACAGTGAAAAAAAAAAAACGCTAGAATTATTTCATGGTAAAACAGTCACTTTAAGTGGACTAACCGTTAATGAAAGGATATTTCCTTGTAGAATAACAACACTCAAAATACAGACTAAAACAACGGTGAATTGAACAGAAGAGACCCTGAATTACTTTCAAGTTCGGGACTTACTTTCACGGTATGTCTGCGGACTTACAACGCTAGAAACCGGGTTTCGATACCCGTGGTGGGCAGAGCACAGATAGCCCTTGTGTAGCTTTGTGCATAATTAAAAACAAACAAACTTTCACGGTAAAATGTTTTTTTTGCTGTAGAATTGAACAGAAGAGACCCTGAATTACTTTAAAGTTCGGGACTTACTTTCACGGTAAAATGTTTTTTTGCTGTAGAATTGAACAGAAGAGACCCTGAATTACTTTAAAGTTCGGGACTTACTTTCACGGTAAAATGTTGTTTTTTTTGCTGTAGAATTGAACAGAAGAGACCCTGAATTACTTTAAAGTTCGGGACTTACTTTCACGGTAAAATGTTGTTTTTTTGCTGTAGAATTGACAGTAAAATTGTTTTAAAGTGTAAAGAAGAAGGTAAAAAAAAGACAAATCAAGAAAAAACCAGTTTGCAGCGATTACGACAAATGATCACATTTCGCTTGTTTGTTGTTATGTACAAAGCTACACAATCTGTGCTGTGCCACCGTAGGTATCGAAATCCTACATTTATCGTTCTAAGCCACCAGACTGAGCCACCGAGGGGGGTTGAAAAGTGAAGAGAAATGCGTGATGAAGAAATATCATTGTAAGAAAATTTAGTAAAATATTTAGCACAGATTTCGGTTGGGGGTTACAGGACGTACACGAAGTCACGTGTCGGTCTTTAAAACATCATAAACAAATACTGCTGTAAGAAAATGATAAAAATAGTTAGCTTAGATTCCGTTAGGGGAATCAGTAATCTGTGGCTAAAACTGTTGTTTTCTTTTTATTCGGCGGCTCGAACCCTTGATTTTAGCAGTTGAAGACTGTACACTTAACTCTGACCTACCGGGGGACGTACAGTTCGTTGCAGAAGAATAGAAAAAATAGTTGTATTTATTTCCGATAGGGGTTCGAATTTGTTTGGTTGTTTGTTTTAGCGCTTTGTCTACCTCTGACCCACATGAGAGCAGAGGTTAAATAGTCGTTCTCAAGACTCGTGTCTGTGGTTAAAGCAGGAACAAATACACTTGGACCAATATGACAAAAGTTGTTCGCAGAGCTTCCGATAGGAGTAGCAACTAGTAGACGAAAACTTGGTTTTTTGGTTAAAACATATCAAACAAATATATATTTTAGACGATCATGACAAAAATATCAAGTAATGTAAAGTAAAAAACCGATAAGAACACATAAAAATAAAGTTATTTAATTGATTAGAAAATCAATCAATATATTAAAATGTGGGATAATATATGTGTGAGCTACGTCTACACACCTACACAACTAACCATCTAAATCAAACCACTCTTCAGCTTTTTCCATTAAGAATTAATTTATTAAACTTTCTCAGAGAGAGACCTATCAACCCTGTCATAAGTTCTGAGGAACAATAAGGCCTAATATGTGCTAAAATCAAGCAATTTCAGGTGATATCTGATTTCATAGTTTAAAATTCATGAAAAAAAATCTTCCTCTTCATTCCAAAAAAAAACATTCACAAACTTTCATACTAATGTTTACTTGAATCTCATTATTTGTTGACTTGTTTAATTAACTTGTTTCCTTTGTTTTAAAGTGTTTCATGTCGTAACTTATAATACAGTTTAGTAAAACAAAGAGTAACACTTTTCACACTTTTACTGATACCTTCATACTACAGATAGATCTTTAAATCACACCATGATACCTCGTCCAATTAGTAAAACATTAAATCACACCATGGTACCTCGTCCAATTAGTAAAACATTAAATCACTCCACGATACATCGTCCAATTAGTAAGGTTCTAAATCACACCACGATACCTCGTCCAATTAGTAAAACATTAAATCACACCATGATACCTCGTCCAATAAGTAAAACATTAAATCACACCATGATACCTCGTCCAATTAGTAAAACATTAAATCACACCATGATACCTCGTCCAATTAGTAAAACATTAACTCACACCACGATACCTCGTCCAATTAGTAAAACATTAACTCACACCACGATACCTCGTCCAATTAGTAAAACATTAAATCACACCACGATACCTCGTCCAATTAGTAAGGTTCTAAATCACACCATGATACCTCGTCCAATTAGTAAGGTTCTAAATCACACCATGATACCTCGTCCAATTAGTAAAACATTAAATCACACCACGATACCTCGTCCAATTAGTAAAACGTTAAATCACACCACGATACCTCGTCCAATTAGTAAAACATTAAATCACACCAGGATATCTCGTCCAATTAGTAAAACATTAAATCACACCACGATACCTCGTCCAATTAGTAAAACATTAAATCACACCACGATACCTCGTCCAATTAGTAAAACGTTAAATCACACCATGATACCTCGTCCAATTAGTAAAACATTAAATCACACCAGGATACCTCGTCCAATAAGTAAAACATTAAATCACACTAGGATACCTCGTCCAATTAGTAAAACATTAAATCACACCATGATACCTCGTCCAATAAGTAAAACATTAAATCACACTAGGATATCTCGTCCAATTAGTAAAACATTAAATCACACCAGGATACCTCGTCCAATTAGTAAAACATTAAATCACACCACGATACCTCGTCCAATTAGTAAAACATTAAATCACACCACGATACC
>NW_013674720.1:7659-11084 GCF_000517525.1 Limulus polyphemus
ATTAGTAAAACATTAAATCACACCACGATACCTCGTCCAATTAGTAAAGCATTAAATCACACCACGATACCTCGTCCAATTAGTAAAACATTAAATCACACCACGATACCTCGTCCAATTAGTAAAACATTAAATCACACCACGATACCTTGTTTATGTACTAGTTGGTAACTAGTGGGTTACATCAGTATTATTCAAGGCTTTAGTTTAAACGTTTCAATGCTATTGATAATCAAACGTTAACCTACAGGTTATTTTAGTTCCACTTGGAAACGAGCCTTTAGCTTAATGTATGAACTTTAAATATATTGACAGAACGTAGATTATGAAAAAAAAACTGATTTTATATGTGACAAAGCAAACTTCACTTTCATTAAATAATTTCAACCATCACTTCAATTAACGTTTTGATGCATACTGGAAGTCTTATAGTCTGTCACGTGATGTGACATGCAAATGAACCTACGGTAGAACTGGCTTTATATCTGTACAGTTCATGACATGGCATTTCAATAAGGAGTATGATTACTAACTCGAGTAAGGACTGACAGGCACCGATGTTGGATGCTTCCTGTCAGTGTTGATCCTCCCACTGAACTACAGACGATTCCAGGGTATCTTTAGTGTAGGGAATCACTTGATAGAAGGGAGCGTCTTTAGAGCGCCCCCTAAATGCTCAATTGGATATAAATCTGGTGAGCGTAAAGACCACTAAATGTCTTAAATTTCACCAATAGTTTCACCACCATCATAAGTAATACGTTTCTGTTGGGAAGTGGATTTGGATACAGATTCTCTCTAAATGAGCATAAACTTGTTTTCTGGCTGCATCTTTAAGTCTGACTCATCTGTAAAAGGCATATTGCTCCATTTGTCGTTTCTACGAGCAGAACACACTTCACCGATAGTCTGAAATACAGTAGACCTTGTGAAGTCTATTTCTGATCGTTAGTTATGGCTGCGAACTCTGACACCATCTCGTAGCAGGTACCCATCTCGTAGCAATCGAATTGTGTTGAGGATAACAATTGGCTTTATTTAGGTGCCTCTGTTTTCAACGGGTTAGAGTGATAACCGGTTTCCATTAGTACGATTGGTTTACACATATGTGAAACCTTACACATTTCTTTCACAAATTTAAGTTGTTTAAACACTGTCATCCACTTCAAAATAATAAAAAATGATCAATTTGTGCGACCATTATCCACATTTTCATTTCAGGCCACAGATAAGGCGCGATGTTTAAGAGTAACGTTTAAACGTGGGTTGGTGTTATTGTAAACGATAGTTATCGTCTAGTCTTAGCTGTAATCTTAAAAATTTCCATTACTTTTAAACCAATGTGACCAAATAAACTCAATTCACGCGTATTTCTGGAATACAACTGGCATGTCAGACAACCACCGGTGGATAAAACATCATTTTGTAAACATTTGTCTCAGCTGTTGTGTCTCAGTGCATTATGGCTAACTTTAAATGACTGCGCTGTGCTGAATTGTTTGTTTGTTTGTTTTTGAATTTCGCGCAAAGCTACACGAGGGCTATCTCCGCTAGCCGTCCCTAATTTAGCAGTGTAAGACTAGAGGGAAGGCAACTAGTCATCACCACCCACCGCCAACTCTTGAGCTACTTTTTTACTAACAAATAATGGGATTTGAAAGGGCGAGCATATTTGGTGTGACGGGGATTCGAACCCGCGACCTTCAGATTGCGAGTCCAGCACCATGCCGGGCCGTGCTGAATTGTTGTTAACACTTGGGGTTTTTCGTAATCTGCAGAGAACATTTTTTTAAGTTACAAGCATTTCAATTCCGTTTTTCTTTCCAGAAGGATCGTAAAATGTTCAAACTTTAAAATAACATACGGTATTGCAAAATGTAAAGTAAATATCTTAAATAAATACACCTTAAATAAGCATTTAAATAAGGCATATTTTAACATTTACGATTGACTATCAGTTATTCTGATTTTGAACTTTTGATCTATTTTATTGCGTGTAACCATAAGAAATGTACTTAACCACCATAATAAATGTACTTAACCACCATAATAAATGTACTTAACCACCATAAGAAATGCACTTAACCACCATAAGAAATGTACTTAACCACCATAAGAAATGCACTTAACCACCATAAGAAATGCACTTAACCACCATAAGAAATGCGCTTACCCACCATAGGAAATGTACTTAACCACCATAAGAAATGCGCTTACTCACCATAGGAAATGTACTTAACCACCACAAGAAATGTACTTAACCACCATAAGAACTGTACTTAACCACCATAAGAAATGCACTTAACCACCATAAGAAATGCACTTAACCACCATAAGAAATGCGCTTACCCACCATAGGAAATGTACTTAACCACCATAAGAAATGCACTTAACCACCATAAGAAATGCGCTTACTCACCATAGGAAATGTACTTAACCACCACAAGAAATGTACTTAACCACCATAAGAAATGTACTTAACCACCATAAGAAATGCACTTAACCACCATAATATCCTTAAACAACAGTTTGATTTCTTTTGAATTTCGTTACTGCAGGGATATCTTTAAGTTAGCAGTGATAAACTAGAGGGAAGGCAGCTAGTAAAAACTACCCACCGCCAACTCTTGGGCTACCCTTTTTACCAACGAAAAAGTTGGAATGACCGGCTGAAAGGGCGAGCATGTGACCTAACCACCAGGGCAGAGAGGAGAAGTATTCGATGCAATGTCACTAGTTGTACGTTAACAAAGATTGAAAGAATAAGATCGAATTTCAACGATTGTCAAGACGATTTAAGAAATTTCCTGCTGAAACTTTTAGTAACGTACTGGAAGAAAGATATGTAAACAATGAGAAGAAACACGAGCTGGATAACTTAAGACATGACAAACTAAACTAGATAAAAGAGGAGATGTTTTGAACAAGTTAAACAGGTTCTCAGTGTGTCCACCGAGTTCACCAGATTTATCAAACATCATGCGATACTAACAGTATTAAATCAGTGACATCTTGTACAGATCTTAGGTTACCAAAGGTTCACAAACTTGGTTGGCCTACTTGACCTCTAGTTTCTAAAATAGGTCATATGAACCAAGATTTAGCCACATTCTTCAATTGTAACAACCTACAAAATAGTTTAGCATTTTCGGAGTAAGTGCTTAATAATAAAATACTAATAGCTAACCTATATCTATGTAATGAATATTTATTCACAAGCGTACCGCTAGATGACACTACTGACTTATTTCAGGAATAACCATTTGTTCATAAACCGTATGGGTTATATAAACAAGTAAAACATGAATCGACACTAAAGAATCCTTTATAGAACTTGACGGAGAGTCTACCAACAAACAGACGGAGTTAGCGTGGATTCGTGTTTATTACGGAGAGTTCTATGAACAAACAGATGGAGTTAGCGT
>NW_013674720.1:11905-15862 GCF_000517525.1 Limulus polyphemus
TATATGAGTGGCCAACCAGACAATATAACCCTCACCCGTGAATGTAGTTTGTCTAATATATGAGTGGCCAACCAGACAATATAACCCTCACCCGTGAATGTAGTTTGTCTAATATATGAGTGGCCAACCAGACAATATAACCCTCACCCGTGAATGAAGTTTGTCTAATAACCATCAAAATGTTATAGAGCTTATTAGTATCTTAAGCTTAGTTTTTGTTACTTTAATAAATTTAGTATTGTGTTCTTTGAATTTTATAGCAGTCTTTTAATTTGCATGAAAAGTAGCTGAATGTCTATTTGTTATTAATAGTACAAAATTAGATGTAATAATAAGAATTATTCCTGATTCAAGTGTACTGGCAACCCAAGTTCAACAAAGTGTTTCCCAAATTTCTCAAACTTAGTCACTGAACTAAAATAACTTATGCACAGAAAAATGAAAAACATTTTTTTAAATCATCAGTTACTCAGGTATTTACGATATCAAAAATACAAACACCAAACAATCAAAGAACAACTTATATTATTTAAAAACACCAACCAATCAAAGAACAACAAATATTATTTTAAAACATCAACCAATCAAAGAACAACCAATATTATTTAAAAACACCAACCAATCAAAGAACAACAAATATTATTTTAAAACATCAACCAATCAAAGAACAACCAATATTATTTAAAAACACCAACCAATCAAAGAACAACCAATATTATTTAAAAACACCAACCAATCAAAGAACAACCAATATTATTTAAAAACACCAACCAATCAAAGAACAACAAATATTATTTTAAAACATCAACCAATCAAAGAACAACAAATATTATTTAAAAACATCAACCAATCAAAGAACAACAAATATTATTTTAAAACATCAGCCACTCAAAGAACAACAACTATTATTTTAAAACATCAACTAATCAAAGAACAACAAATATTATTTAAAAACATCAACCAATCAAAGACCAACAAATATTATTTAAAAACACCAACCAATCAAAGAACAACAAATATCATTTTAAAACATCAACCAATCAACGAACAACAAATATTATTTAAAAACATCAACCAATCAAAGAACAACAAATATTATTTTAAAACATCAACCACTCAAAGAACAACAACTATTATTTTAAAACATCAACTAATCAAAGAACAACAAATATTATTTAAAAACATCAACCAATCAAAGACCAACAAATATTATTTAAAAACATCAACCAATCAAAGAACTAATATTATTGAAAAGCATGAACTAATCATACAACAACCAACATTCCTTACAAAAAATCAACCAACCAACAACCAATATGATCTAAAAACACGAATTAATCATAGAACATCCAACATTCATTACAAAAAATCAACCAACCAAACAATTAATATTCCTTAAAACACATCTATAAGTCAAACATAATCCAATACACACTTCAAAAAACTAATCAATCAAACGTCAAGCATTCTTTAAATATATCATGAAAACAATTACTTAAAAATATCTAAAAAACAACACCAATATCCGTTAATAACATCTATCTATCTAACATCATACAAAATGCTGTAAAACATCTGTCATTTAAACATCATTCTATGTTCTTTAAAAACAACAACCAATTCTGTGTCACTTGATAAATGTTAGAAACCTCAACAATAAATATACTTTAAAAACAACAATAAACCAAACAACAATACTCTATAGAAACAACAACAACCAATATTCTTTGAAAACATCAATCAATCAAACAATGTTACCCGATAATTGTTCAATACATCAACCAATCCTACGTCACTAGAAATTTTTTCAAACCCATCAGCCACTAGTCAAACCAACTGAACGCCACCTGTTGTTTTTTAAACACAATATCATATACTGATATTTCACCCTTAAGTTCCCAATATTTTAGCTTCGAATTCGTATGTAGCGTTTTGATCTCATTAAAATATGTTTCGAGAGAAGCAGTCAATGTTTTGTGTGTGTGTGTGTGAATGTCCTTTTACGACCCTACGTTGTTAATTTAAGGTCTGACGATGAGGACAGTAAAGTTAAGTCGAAATCAATATTAGCTTCCAGTAATAACAAACTCAATATAAAATAGGGTTAGAAAAGTACGAGAATATTCATTTTAAACAAGCGAGAAGGGTTTCTATGACTGAAGCTAATACCCATCAATTTGGATTCATTCAAATTTGAGATACAGTTATTGTGACAGTAATAAGCATAATATGGCATAGCTGTCAGTAGGGCAGTCTCGGAATCTGTCTTGGACAATCAGAATCATTATTCTGGAGAAGTACACCACACAACAACACGAACACGATCACCTCCTACTATTTCACACTTTGTGCTTTGTTCTTCAGCATCTTGTCAACGTGAAACCTTTGTTTGGCTACCATAGCCACTATCCTTAATTAGTAGTGTTAGCAGTGGTAACTACGTGTACTTGAAATAAAACCACCCTACACAAGGCCGGGTAGCATCTTTCTCGGAAATCAATCCATCGTTATGTATTCCAACCACTTCGTCAGTAGCTGATATTGCCATTATATAGGGAACTATGCAGAGTAGTACACAATTTTCCCACCAGAACTGATTTGGAGTACCGATTTTCACATCAGAGACATATTTGCATTAGTACACTGTTTACACACCAGGGAGAGTTTTATAGTACACAATTTTCCCACCAGAACTGATTTAGAGTACCGATTTTCACATCAGAGACATATTTGCATTAGTACACTGTTTACGCACCAGGGAGAGTTTTATAGTACACTGTTTTCACACCAGAAAAGTATTTAGAGTAATATAAAATCTTAAAAATAGGGAGATATTTAAAGTAGTACACTGTTTACGCACCAGGGAGAGTTTTATAGTACACTGTTTTCACACCAGAAAAGTATTTAGAGTAATATAAAATCTTAAAAATAGGGAGATATTTAAAGTAGTACACTGTTTACACACCAGGAAAGTATTTATAATAGTATAAAATCTCAACAATAGGGATATATTTAAAGTAGTACACTCTTTTCACGCCAGGAAAGTATTTATAATAGTATAAAATCTCAACAATAGGGATATATTTAAAGTAGTACAGTCTTTTCACACCAGGAAAGTATTTATAATAGTATAAAATCTCAACAATACGGATATATTTAAAGTAGTACACTCTTTTCACACCAGGAAAGTATTTATAATGGTATAAAATCTCAACAATAGGGAGATATTTAAAGTAGTACACTCTTTTCACACCAGGAAAGTATTTATAATAGTATAAAATATCAACAGTAGGGATATATTTAAAGTAGTACACTGTTTACACACCAGGAAAGTATTTATAATAGTATAAAATCTCAACAATAGGGGTATATTTAAAGTAGTACACTCTTTTCACACCAGGAAAGTATTTATAATAGTATAAAATATTAACAGTAGGGAGTTATTTAAAGTAGTACACTGTTTACACACCAGAGATATATCTAAAGTAGTATACAAATGTCCCACTAGGAGCCAGAGAGACATATACAGTAGTATATAGGTTTTACAAAAGGGAGATATATTTACAGAAGTACACGATTTTAACACTAGGGTATAGTTAATGATGCCAAAAGTTTTGTTCAAATTAGAAAAGTTTCATTGTAGTATTTACTCCATAACATTACACCTTATTGACTGCACTTAGAACTTGAACCTAGCAATCAAAGTCGATTTAGCAATGGTCCAGAACCTCAAGTAAACCTAATAGTTTCGTCCCTACAATCAAAGTCGATCTAGCAATGGACCAGAACCTCAAGTAGGCCTAATAGTTTCGTCCCTACAATCAAAGTCGATCTAGCAATGGTCCAGAACCTCAAGTAAACCTAATAGTTTCGTCCCTACAATCAAAGTCGATCTAGCAATGGTCCAGAACCTCAAGTAAACCTAATAGTTTCGTCCCTACAATCAAAGCCGATTTA
>NW_013674720.1:16804-26266 GCF_000517525.1 Limulus polyphemus
AGAACCTCAAGTAGGCCTAATAGTTTCGTCCCTACAATCAAAGTCGATCTAGCAATGGTCCAGAACCTCAAGTGGGCCTAATAGTTTCGTCTCTACAATCAAAGTCGATTTAGCGAAGGTCCAGAACCTCAAATAAGCCTAATAGTTTCGTCCCTACAATCAAAGCCGATTTAGCGATGGTCCAGAACCTCAAGTAGGCCTAATAGTTTCGTCCCTACAATCAAAGTCGATCTAGCGGTGGTCTAGAACCTCAAGTAGGCCTAATAGTTTCGTCCCTACTTTTTAAAATGTGCATTAAATTATACTACTTCTGTGACAAAAGCTGCGGTTATGTATACATTTTCACTCGATCCCAGAACCCTGTAGCAGAAAATACGAAACCAATCATAGTACAAAAAAAAAACGAATGTCTGCCGTAAAACCGGATAATTATTAACCTGGAAAATTCATTAAGTTTTTGTTTATATTTGTAGGTTGTATTTCAAACCGGGGACTTCAGTGGTTTCTAAATAGACACTAGGAGTTATACCGATGTGGTAACTTACGTCACAGGTTTCGTGTTACATCCGGAAAAGGAATAATTCACGATAAGAAAATAAAACATTAAATAGTACCGTGTTCTTAAGATTTATTGTTTGCAAAGTGGTTTCACATTCGTTTATTCTCAGTATTATAGTTTAAAAAGTGGTTTCGCATTCCGTTATTCTCAGTATTATAGTTTAAGAAGTGGTTTCACATTCCTTTATTCTCAGTATTATAGTTTAAAAAGTGGTTTCGCATTCCTTTATTCTCAGTATTATAGTTTAAAAAGTGGTTTCGCATTCCTTTATTCTCAGTATTATAGTTTAAAAAGTGGTTTCGCATTGCTTTATCCTCAGTATTATAGTTTAAAAAGTGGTTTCGCATTCCTTTATTCTCAGTATTAGAGTTTAAAAAGTGGTTTCACATTCCTTTATTCTCAGTATTATAGTTTAAAAAGTGGTTTCGCATTCCGTTATTCTAAGCCTAACTTTACAAATATTACTATGTTACTTTACATCGCTATCTATATAAAGAGTATACTCCGCTTCTCCAAAGGAAATTTCACCTCACTGTCTAAAGTTCACTGAGGTTTTATAAGTTTCTCAAAAGGACACTTTATCTGGCTATCTATAAAAACTTGTCTCTCTCAAAGGACACTATTTCTTTATCTATATAAAGGGCACGATACGTTTCTCAAAATGATGCCTTACCTTTTCATATAGAGCTGAAAATATCTTTTCATCTTCATGAGGAATCCCAACGACACTGGAGATACTTCTGTTACTATGGCAACTCCGAAACGACCCGTGATAGGAGGAAGAAGAATCGCCTCCAGGGGAAACTCGAGTCTTTACTTCCCCCGAGAGAAACTCGGTCCTCTTCGAGTGGTTGCGGCCGTGAGATTTTTCGGTTGAGTGAAACCTCTTCAGCAAGTTGGAACGAAGGTGTGAACCTAAAAGTGTTGATTCTTCACTAGTTATGGTTTGTTGTAGAGTGCCAGTATCTGACAAGAAACAACTTAGAGCACTGTCGACCAGCGATGACTGGAGGTTACTTAAGTCGAATTCAGTCAGATCCCGAGGGCTGAAGCCTTGTTTGTTCACTAAAGTGACCTTTGCACCATATTCCAAAAGAATTCGCACACAGTGCCACGGGACCCTGTCTTTAATAACAGCCAGGTGTAAAGGAGAGACGCCATTTTGTTCTTGATAATTGGCCGTAGCACCAAACCTTAAGAGCAGATGTACAATGCTAGGAAACCCCACAACAACGGCAAGGAAAAGAGGTGGAAGGTTATACAAATAGTCGCGCGTGAAGACTTCTTCATAAGTCACACTGGCTCCATCCTTTCCAATAAACACTGTCCTTTGAGCTGAAGAAAGCGTAGGCCTAATAGAAAATAACCGCTTAGATGGCGAGAGCCTACTATTACTGTTTTCACTATGAACACTAGGACTCCAGTTGAGCAAGAAACGAGAGGCACCAGGACTTAAGAAATGGCTAATTCGCCTTCCTTTGGTACAAGAAAATTCAATCCCGTCATCTGCAGTAGTAGAGCTGCTCCCATGTCGCCAGGTGTCGACACTTCCCACCAGTGGCCCACGAACGTTGGGATCTACGCCATATTTCAGAAGAAGACGAGCAACGTCAAAAGACTTGCACTCAACCGCTAGATGTAGAGCACTGGTGAACACGGGTGGAGAATCCTGTTCGAGTGACAGACTGTCTTGCCGATCCAGACGATCTAATAAGGTTTGACTTTTTCTCAACAGAATCTCAACGTCTTGGCTTACACAGTGACTGTGAGATTCACAGCTGCTTTTGTCCAGAAGACTCCCGTGGAGGTCCACTGGAAATCGGCTATGATGCAACTCCAACATTCGTCGAACGAAGGAAACGTCATTGTGCCTAATCGCCCTTTCCAGCTGTTCCGCTTCAAAACTGAGATCATTGATGGATGAAGTAGTGCTACCACCAGCCGCAGTCAGTTGCCCACTTACTGGTAACACTGTCGAACCTAAGGAGAGAAATGACGCGCTAGAGGTAAGCTCCTTATCACAGCTGGAGTCTTTCTCGCAGGGGACAGAGTGGTTGGGTGGAGGGTGAGGAGACGTCATTGAGCAGACCTCCGCCTCAGAACATACCTAAATATAGAAACAAATATATATATATATGTTGCAAGTTCACGTAATGTAGAAAATTTAAAAAACAAATATCAAAAAGAGGTCCATAGTCTTTGCTAAGGATACTCGTATATTGTGAAACAAAATTAAAGCTCACAATGAAGTGAAAATTATATATTTTGTAAAGCCTTTTCTTTTTACTGGAAACACGACACACTTCATTTCTGTTCGTCTGTTAGGGTATATAAATCTTTAATCTGTGCGTTTTTTGTTCATAAACTAGTGTTACTAGTGTCATTTATGTTTCTTACAACAACTACACTATACCAGGAAACAAACAGTTAAACTATTTCATAAATTACGCCTAAATGTAATTACCAAAACTGACAAATCATAAAAACTTTTGCCCACGTCTAAGGTAGCCCTGTTGAAATAAAGTACTCTCATTCATTCTTCATTCCAGATCATTTGTTGGTTTCCATGTTCTGTATTGTTTATTTTTCTTCTTTGTTGTTGGACACTAGTGAAACACAGAACCAGGTGGCGTATCTAAACCAACAGTTGAGAAGGTTGATAAGACGCAGCTGATCTTCCCAGCCTGGAAGAATGAAATGGAAGATATCTACACATCATTTGGAAATCGCCAGTTCGTTGTCTGTCTAATCGACTTAGGACAGCAACTGGAAATAATTTTCATTGATAAACTGGTCATATGAAGACTTCTCGTATCTGGCCAAAGATTAAGGATACCTACTTCAACTCTGTAGTTGACCACCACACGGCACGTGTGTCATTATGTAACCTATACTTTTCACGTGTAATGCTAGCTCTCCTCCCATTGTGTAAGGTCGACGAAGATTTGTATCGTGTCCAGTGGAACTTTCCTACATGTCGCCCTTTTTCATAATGAATCATTTTCACTCAAAGAAGATATCACGAAGAATTGACACACAAACCGTATTAGGCTTCCGAGAAGCGGATTTACTGTTGAACGTTCGACCTACACTTCCTCCTCATCAAGATTCCTTTAAACAAGAGATCGTACAATGGACTACAAGGGATCGCTATCGAAAACCCAAAGGACACTCCCGGAGCTTCCTGGAAGGCCACGCGACGTCAGAGAGGGTGGGGCTTCAGTTAATTAATAAAGGGATGAGATCGTTAGGGATTAACCTTTGCACTTTGTTGTCTGGTCATTCCTGGTTTGTCCTTGATGTTCCCCCGTTCCATAAAACCGCTGAATTCTCCACAATCTGATTTTCTTTAACAATTCATCGTCTCCCCACTACGTCCTAGGTCCTCATTACTACCAATCTTGATATTATACGTTAGTCTCTGATCGTCACTGAGAAGTTAAGCGTATAAAACTAAAACTTTACATTCTAAGATAACTGACCACTCTCCTTGTCAACTGTTTCACCTTGACCACTAAAACAACTTACAAAGTTAAGTCTACTATATCAAGTTAAAACACGTTACAAAGCTATAGCAACTGTAACAAGTTAAAACACGTTACAAAGCTATAGCCACCGTAACAAGTTAAAACACGTTACAAAGCTACAGCCACCGTAACAAGTTAAAACACGTTACAAAGCCATACCCACCGTAACAAGTTAAAACACGTTACAAAGCTATAGCCACTGTAACAAGTTAAAACACGTTACAAAGCTATAGCCACTGTAACAAGTTAAAACACGTTACAAAGCCATACCCACCGTAACAAGTTAAAACACGTTACAAAGCTATACCCACCGTAACAAGTTAAAACACGTTACAATGCTATACCCACTGTAACAAGTTAAAACACGTTACAAAGCTATAGCCACCGTAACAAGTTAAAACACGTTACAAAGCTATAGCCACCGTAACAAGTTAAAACACGTTACAAAGCTATAGCCACCGTAACAAGTTAAAACACGTTACAAAGCTATAGCTACCGTAACAAGTTAAAACACGTTACAAAGCTATAGCCACCGTAACAAGTTGTATCATATACCTCGTTTCTCTGATAAGACACGAGGAATTAAAGATTACGTCTAAGACCAGAACATATGTTCTGCACGGCTCAGTAAATCGTTTAAGAAAGATATAAGATCCAGTATGTAGATGAGCTTTGAGTGATAGATTTGAATGGCCAGTTCTACCGTACTAAATAAGATAAGAAAAGATCGTCCTGAAACCACCAGCTTTAAGAAGTTATTATAATTCAAGTTTCGTCTGGATCATAATTCTGAAAAATATTATATCTTTCACTTTTGTCTACGTTTTTAAAAAATCAAAAACAAAATTAATTCATTTCACTTTTCTTTAGTGTAAGAAATTCTTTTCAAGTTAGTTCTTGTTTTTGTTTTTCATAAAATCGTGAGACGTACACAATTTTCAATGTATTTTAGGTAGCAGGTACTTACAGAAACACATATTTTTCTCCTATCTACAGATTTCCGTTGTAATGCAGGTATTTTTACGTAACGCAAGGCTGCCTCTGACGTCAGCCTGAGGCTACCAATCCACTAAACGCAATGACTACCGAGTCTTTAATGACGTCAGTGGCTTACATAAATTCTGCTGGCATGCTATTTCAAGAATCAGTTGTTTTATTCTTCAGCATTTATTTGTGAAATTAACTAAAAAATATATACGCAGCAGATCAAAAAATAAAATTCTCAAAAAGTAATTTAAAATAAATCTTCTCACCCATAAGTATTGTAAAAAAAAACACAAAATAAAACAAGAAGGCGGAAGAGAAACCGTTTTTTCTTTATAACATTTTATTCATTGAATCATATATTTGACAACATGTTTCACTTACTTCTGTATCTTAACGTCATTTCTTCTTCTTACCACAATATTAACTACGAACGTGTGTAACAAACTATCTATGTGGTCTTAATGTGATTAGTCAGGTAATAAAACATGAACTACGAACGTGTGTAACAAACTATCTATGTTGTCTTCACGTGATTATTCAGGTAATAAAACATTAATTACGAACGTGTGTAACAAACTATCTATGTGGTCTTAATGTGATTATTCAGGTAATCAAAACATTAACTACGAACGTGTTTAATAATCTATCTATGTTGTATTAATGTGATTATTCAGGTAATAAAACATTAACTACGAACGTGTGTAACAAACTATCTATGTTGTCTTAATGTGATCATTTGGTTAAATAACGATAAATTAAAATTATATGCAAGAAAATTACTCCACAAAATATCCTAACTGTAAAACTCTTAAATAATAAAATTACAAATTCTTGTATAAAGCGTAGACACAAAAATACCGAGATCACGAAAAAACGTACCCTAACTACTACGCCCTCTAGATCTCAGAACCCAAAAATAATAATTAAAATATGAATAATTCAGATAGAAGTACAGAATTTACAAATAGAAATCAAAGTAAATAAACGTATAAACCAAAGTACCCTGAACGTCTGGATCAAAACAAGAAACACAAAACGCTGTAATATAAAATCATATCAATAAAATTACAAAGGATTTGTTAGGTTGGTTTTGAATATTCGCGCAAAGCTACACGACGGCTATCTGCGCTAGCCGTCCCTAATTTAACAGGGAAGGCAGCTAGTCTTCATCACCCACCGCCAACTCTTGGGCTACTCTTTTACCAACGAATAGTGGGATTGACCGTCACATTATAACGCCCCCACGGCTGAAAGGGCGAGCATGTTTGGTGGGACGGGGATTCGAACCCGCAACTCGCAGGTTGCGAGTCGAGCTCCCTAACCACCTGGCTATGCCGGGCCAATTACAAGGGAATTATTGCTTGTTTGTTTTTTGTTGTTTAGCGCAAAACTTCACAATTGGCTCTCTGCGCTTTAGACAGAATCGACCCCTGACTTTTAGCGTCCGTTAATTTACAACTGCAAAGCAATGAACTAAAAATGAAAATCGAAGGACAGAAAATTCACATAAAATCGGTAATTTGCAAACCTAAACAATTAAGGAAGTCTGTTTATTATACACGTGCATTTGTAAAGTAAAAATAAGATCCAGTACCAAAGTCTGGGGGCTACGACACAGTAATCATAAATACTTTATACACTAAGATATTAATACACAGATTAAAGTTTTCCCACGTTCGTAGCGCCCTCTTGCGACTTACTAGACGTACATTTCTGCTCGAGACATTGGACAACGAGAACAGTTGACGGAATGATTTTAGATTATTACAAACTGTTGTTTTAGATCTAACCACATTTGTCTCTCTCTCTCTTGTGTCCTTTCTAGGAAGACCTGAAGGCTGCACGCCTACGACGTTGTATCTGATTATTCCGTCTTCAGAGGTTTCTTTGTGTGGCTAAGCTTCTAGAGAGAAATTTGAGTAGAAGGAGCACTGTTACTGGTGGTCAGGGCAACCATTTTGGTCTTTCACACGTAAAGAACAAGTACTAAACCATGGTTTTCTTTTATCTTCACCGTTATGTATATCTTTCAAGAGGACAGCTTAGCTTATAAATAATAACAATAATATTCCATTTCGTAAAATGAGTATTTAATAGTAATTAACACGTTCACGAGACGGCTGTATCCTAGTGGTTAGCATGCCGAGGGTTCACGGTTCGCATCCCGTTGCTCTTGCTCCAAAAAAAACTTGCCCTCCGCACTTTGGGACTGTGGGTAGTGGTCAAATCCCATTATTTGATTGAAATATCCCAAGGACTGGAATTGGGTAGTGGTCAAATCCCATTGTTTGATTGAAATATCCCAAGGACTGGAATTGGTTAGTGGTCAAACCCCATTATTTGATTGAAATATCCCAACGACTGGAATTGGGTGGTCAAATCCCATTATTTGATTGAAATATCCCAAGGACTGGAATTGGGTGCTGTAGACAAGCGTCTTAGTTTTTGTATATCAGTTCAAAATTAGGGACGACCAGCACAGATAGCCTTAGTATAGCTTGACACAAATACCCAGAGCCAGCACAGATAGCCTTAGCGTAGCTTGACACAAATACCCAGAGCCATGACAGATAGCCTTAGCGTAGCTTGACACGAATATCCAGTCATGACAGATAGCCTTAGCGTAGCTTGACACGAATATCCAGAGCCAGCACAGATAGCCTTAGCGTAGCTTGACACGAATATCCAGAGCCAGCACAGATAGCCTTAGCGTAGCTTGACACGAATACCCAGAGTCATGACAGATAGCCCTAGCGTAGCTTGACACGAATACCCAGTCATGACAGATAGCCTTAGCGTAGCTTGACACGAATACCCAGAGTCATGACAGATAGCCTTAGGGTAGCTTTACACGAATACCCAGAGCCAGCACAGATAGCCTTAGCGTAGCTTGACACGAATATCCAGAGCCAGCACAGATAGCCTTAGCGTAACTTGACACGAATATCCAGAGCCAGCACAGATAGCCTTAGCGTAGCTTTACACGAATACCCAGAGCCAGCACAGATAGCCTTAGCGTAGCTTTACACGAATACCCAGAGCCAGCACAGATAGCCTCAGCGTAGCTTGACACGAATATCCAGAGCCAGCACAGATAGCCTTACCGTAGCTTGACACGAATACCCAAAGAGATCAAAACACGATCCTGAATATTACGTGCTTAGAGTAGTCAGATACCACACACTATTGTCTCAATGTAGTTATTAGCTAGTTACTAATTAATACACACTAAATAGTTTATTTCAGTTGCTAATCCACCACCACCATCACAACAGATTAGCAGTGATCGTGTAACCATGACAATGCTGGAATATTGTGTTTACTCACGATATTTGATTACTAAAAATTAATATTTAATAACGATGGTTTTCAATCTCTCTTACTCTAAACTTGTAAGTATAAAATCGTTCAAAGTATCTTTTTTTTTCAGTATCATATTAACTCGTGCAAAACCGTTCCGTGGCCGCTAGATGGAGTTAAAAAATATAAACATTTATGTACTGAAGTATACAGGATGTGGCATTGACATCAAGTTCAGTAGAATAAATAAAATATCTGAGATACAAAATACGATGTTGAGGAGAAGTTCAAAATACAATTTTTCACGAGGAAGACACGAGGAATGATATTTGTTTTGAATAATTTCGCGCAAAGATACACGAGAGCTATCTGCGCTAGCCGTCCCTAATTTATCAGTGAAAGACTAGAGGGAATACAGGCTAGTCATCACCACCCACCGCCAACTCTTGGGCTACTCTTTTGCCAATGAATAGTCGGATTAACCGTCACATTATAACGCCCCCACGGTTGATGAGTAACGGTTATGAAAGGGAGAAGAAATAGAAAGTGTAAATAACTCAAGTATTTGGGACGTAACTTTCATGAAACAGAAGACGACAAGGACTAGAGTTAAGTTTGGAGAAGATAGATTCAAAAAGAACCTTAAATAATAATGCACTAGTGAGAACTATTATGTGTAAGGTGCTAAACTACAGGTGTGGATTAGACGAGATATGACTGAAAAATATATAAAATTAAACACGTGAAATGATTACTAGGACCTATGTGTAAGGTGCTAAACTACAGGTGTGGATTAGACGAGATATGATTGAAAAATATATAAAATTAAACACGTGAAATGATTACTAGGACCTATGTGTAAGGTGCTAAACTACAGGTGTGGATTAGACGAGATATGATTGAAAAAAATATAAAATTAAACACGTGAAATGATTACTAGGACCTATGTGTAAGGTGCTAAACTACAGGTGTGGATTGGACGAGATATGATTGAAAAAAATATAAAATTAAACACGTGAAATGATTACTAGGACCTATGTGTAAGGTGCTAAACTACAGGTGTGGATTGGACGAGATATGATTGAAAAA
>NW_013674721.1:0-4084 GCF_000517525.1 Limulus polyphemus
ATCAATCGGAAAACTTCAGATATTTGACCAGGAACCTTTACAGAGTTCGAACATAACAAATCATTTAACTTTAGTAGATTCTCATCGGGCATTACTATTATTATGAAAACATAAATTCATTGAGGAAAGCTCGACGTGTGTGGCCGATAAATAAAGAAGGACAAAGCTAGCTAGCTTCCCGTGATGTGAAATATACCTCCCTCAACTCGTAATCAACTTGCTCATCGTGAACCCTCGATAAGATATAGAATAAATTCCAGACTAAAAGGAAGACTTTATATTTCTTGTAAGTTTGTGAAACTTTTGTTTATAAATCATTGTTTGTAATAACTGTTATTGTAAATTGTATTGTTGTGTGTGTATATTAAAACGTATTTGTGTATAAAAGAAAAATGTGTGTATCAATCTTGTTGGCAAATATCATAAACTGACTAGATATCGGCTTAAGTTAACTACTAAACCAAAATACAATTTAACTACTAAATTTAAATTTATCAGTTAACTCAATTTCGAGCTATTTGAAATTCTAATGCCTAACATACATAATAGCAAATTACAACTTAGTTTTAAAAATAAATAAAAGTATTGGAACTAAAAGTCTTCTAAAACACTTGCTGTAGTCATGAGTGTGAAAACGTGCCACTAACTTCATAACTAACTGGAGTTTGGCACTGAAATTTTGCATGCAGCCATCATTTCCATATATAATAAATGGGTAAAATTTCATAAAATCGGAGATAATCACACAGGAAGATTTCTGAATTTTGGGTGATTAGGCATGGAATAATCCAATAGGAATAAGAAGAATATTTTTTCTTCAAACATTTTTTGGGCACGTGTGTAATGTTTAATCTTGAAAACTACGATTATCTTATACACAATTCCAGAAAATGAGATTGTTTCCAGTCTCCAACTTACTAAAATAATAACTTAATGTACAAGTGGTAAAGATGTACTGGCTAATTTTGCTACTTACCTTAATAGCATTGATAATTCTATAAGATTTAATTATGAAGTTGAGATCAATGGTTGTTTACCTTTTTTGGATGTTTTAGTGAGTAAAAATAAGGATAAATTTGAAACTGCCATTTTTCTCTGTAATCATTCCGCCACATCAACAATCTTGTCACACTACATCTAAAAAAAACCTGTTTTTTTATTCTTATGTGGATAAGATATTAAAATTATGTTGTAAACAGGAGGATATCAATAATGAGTTATTGTTAATTAAGCACATAGCAGTGGAAAGAGATTTTAACCCAGATGTTTTGACAGAGCTGTCATAAAACTAAAAAACATTTGCTGAAAAAAGTAAGAAAGAGTGTTTAATACTATCATATATACCTGCTTTATATTGTCAAATAATGAAAAAAATAAATGTTTTTCCGATATACAAACCGAAACAAAGTCAGCGAAATTCTTAATATAACTAAAGATAAATTGATTTAATAGAAAAAATTTGGTATATAAAATATTATGTATATGTAAAAAAGTTTATACAGGACAAACTAGAAGAAATTTAAGATTCAGACTGAATGAATATAAAATAAATGTTAAAAATAATAATATTACTATTTCATCTTTAGCAGAACATGCTAGTGAAACTGGTATGTTAGCACAATCTAGAAATGTCTCCTCAAACACATACACACCCAAAAAGGGCTTGCCTTATGATGCTCGGAAAGTGCCCCCACCCTTTGCTTTTGCCTCATCCTGGAATTTGAAAAGAAAATTTATTTAAAGTGTATAAGAAAATAATACTATTTAATTATAAATGACGAAAGTAAGTTTACATAAATAAGCCATAGTCATTCAGAGCATCGCATCGAAACTTCAAGGTAAATGGCCTGCACTCTTCGTGACATTACTGTCAGTTTTTGTTGTTGTTTTAAGGGGAACGCTCCTGAAGAAGCAGTAAAGCGAAACGTTGAGCGATGGCTGTCACCTCTTTGTACAAAATCACCCTGACCAGTGTATACCATGTTTTAAGTATATACTGTATAGTGAGTTCTTAAAGCTTTAGTGAGGTAAGAATGAATACAGTAATAATATGTTATGTTATAAATAAATTGAGTGAAATTTAAGATTTTTGCGTTAATTATCATAGCATACACCAACAATTTTTTTAAAGTTTATAACCCGTATAGAAGGATCGGGTACCTCAGCTGGTTATATGCAAGTTATAAAGATATTAAGCAAACAGACTCTAAGTTTCTCTTACCGTTGTAATAATTACTCATAATTAGCTTATATCAACCGCTAATCAACTGCCATTTCTATGGAGCTATATGTAGCAGCCGGGGCTGGAATAGGACCGTTAAGCTGTGACGTCACTGACACCATCTCGTTGCTAAAGTAAGCTGCTTATTTTGTAAAATAATTAAGCAGCATGGTTTGATACTAGAATCAAATAACCTTATAACACAAAATTTTTGTTTTCCTTTAATTGGAAGTAATGGCGGTAGGGGAACTTTCTGTTACCCGCTTTCAACTCCCAGTTAATGTTCTTCCACATTTTTTCACGTTATTAATTAATTAACGGTCATTGGCCGCAGAAATGTCTTACGGGATGAAGTTGTAAGGTCACGGGTCAAAGTAGGAAGTGGATATAACTCAAGAAACGGCTCTTCATAACAGTGTTATGGTGGCTGTTGTTGTATCAACTTCATCTGAGTTTATGTATCATTGCAATAGTGGCGGCCATATTTTTTTCATCGCATTCCTCCATAGAGAGTGCTAGCGCATTCTCTGGGATATACAAGACTTTTGTGTCCTTTCCCACACTGTATTTTGTATTATAGAAAAATTAACGTGTGCATGTTTTGTTCCAACAAAGCCACATTGAGCTATCTGCTGTGTCCACCGAGAAGAATTAAACACCTGATTTTAGCATTGAAAATCTGAAGACTTTCCGCAGTCCCACCGGGAGACGTAAAATCTATTTATTTATTTACTTATTTGTTTCGTGTACGAACGTGGCGCTATATGTGAATGTAGTTACCGTTAACTTACGTCAAAGAAAATAAATGCTCAATAACATCAGTAATGGGGGTGGAAGGCTTGTGAACCCATTATTAACATGCCCCTTATTCCAAACTGCCATTCCACAAAGTTTGGTTGAAATTGGCCTAGCTACCTAGGAGTAGTTAAATTTAGATCTAGAAGTTAAAATTATTGATAATGATATCAACCCGAAATTTTTGATGAAATTAAATATTTTCCAATAAACAGCTTACCATCTTTTAATAGTAATTTGCCATACTCTTTTGTTATAAGTATTATAATTTCACACTTATTCAGATTTTGTAAAATTGTTTGATAAATTACAATATTTAATTATTAATGGTGAAATATTGATGCAAAAATTAATATTCAATAGATTTAATACAGAAACTCCAGATAGAATTATTAAATATTTTGTGATGAATATTAAGAAGTAAAAATTAAGGAGTTTTTTGCTGGAAGTTTCTGATAAGTAATTTTAGTTTTTAATAAAGTCACTTAAACAACTTAGCACTATTTTATGCGGATGAACACCTTATCGCATATAAAGATTCGCGTCAAGTGTGAAAATTGATAATTACAGTGGACTTAATGAGTGGTGGTTGAGAGTAATACCAGGTAGTTTAGATAACACAGTTGGGCTTTTATAATTATACCAGTATAATTAATCTACTGTACTACTAATTAAGTTAAATTAGGGCTTTACTACTAAAACGGAGCTGGAATGCCAAACTCAGGAGGCAAGTTTATATTACCTACCTCTAAGTGGTAGTGCCTTACTACTTTTTTCTTTTCGAGATCAGTTACTTTCCCACAACTCACTGCAAGCAGTGAATGCTGATATAGATGTGGGACTTTGTGGGCTTAAGCACCCACATTCGCTCTTCTAACTTGTATTTCTTTTGATGATTAAATTTTATTTAATTTTTATGAGACTGGCAAACGGAGGTTAAGACTAATAGAGAGTGTATCCCACCACAAAGTGTCCTACTTTCGCTTGATTGTTTGTTTGTAATTAAGCATAAAGCTACACAATGGGCTATCTGTGCTCTGCCCACCAAAGGTACCGAAACCCGGATTC
>NW_013674721.1:5050-8629 GCF_000517525.1 Limulus polyphemus
TGCTACTGCTACTTTCGCAGTCACCTCTAAAACCCAGGGCACATTTTATATCCCATATTATAGCCTGAACCCTAGGGATCCTTTTAATTTATACAACGTTTTTAATTTAATTTTTGTGATTTCTTTACAAATAA
The DNA here is from genome assembly GCF_000517525.1 of Limulus polyphemus. NCBI lineage: Eukaryota > Metazoa > Arthropoda > Merostomata > Xiphosura > Limulidae > Limulus > Limulus polyphemus. Next base: position 5,185 of record NW_013674721.1, read on the forward strand.
TATGTAAACAGTAGATATCAAATGCATAAAGGTACTAATACAGAAAAGAAAGACGTACTGTTTTCAAACATTCTATAAATATGAAATTCGTACGAACAAACATTTAAATATAAACATTTCAGCCAATATTGTTGCTAAGCATATTGTTACAAAACTACTATATTGGTATACATTATTGGCGAAAATGATATGAATTCTAACACTTATGTATGGTTTCTTCTTAAAAAATATAAAACTGTTAGCTGTTTCACAACATGTTTTTAAGAAAACCCTTTTATGCGTGGTTTCTTTTTAAAAATGTAAAACAATAACAGTTTTGCAACAACAGAATAAAACCTAAGCTCTTGTTTAATTGGTATAATCAGTCGCTCTCTCAGATAGCTAAATAACTCAACTTACTTTGTAATTTAAAATCAAAGACAGTATTTAGAAACTTACTCAAACACAGATCTATGTGGTTTAGATGTAAAATTAAACCTCTAATTTTACAATGTATTATTTGAAATATGAAAGAAAATCCTTTTTTTCTCTAATTAATACCTATAATTATATTTTCCTTGTCTTTATTATATCGAAGCAATCAATTTATATTCTGTAATTGCTGGAGTACTCGTCCCCTGGATAGAAGTTATGTAAATTCATGATTAATGAAAGGCTTGGGACATAAAGTTGCTTCCCTTGTATGTAAAAAATCGTTCACAGAAACTGCAAACCACAAACTTGCATGTATTAAAGGGCAAGGTAGTGGTTAAAAACGTCCATAAAAACCGCCAACCGCAAAATGAAAATTTGTATGCATATCCCCATGGATCCAATGAACCTCCATACCAAATCTGGTGAAGATCCATCCACGGGAGGTAAGGTAGTGGTAAAAAACGCCCATAATAATAACGCAAAATACAAATACAAAATTTGTATGTATCTCTCCATGAAACCAAATTTAGTGAAGGTCCATCTATAGGGGAAGAGAAGTAGTGGTAAGAAAACTCAATAGCCCATAAAAACCACAAAACTAAATTTTTATGTACCCTCGCATGTATCCAAAGAACCTCCGTACCAATTTTGGTGAAGATCCATCAACATCCTACAATTTACAAAGTAGATACATGGACAGACAATAGGCAGTACTATTATATTTATATGGATTCAGCATAACTAGCAGAGACCCGCAAAACATTTCTGGCCAAATTAGTACCTTTATCGTAACACTATTTCTTTAAATATAACATTTGTAGCACAATACAAACGAATTGTAATCGTTGACAACAAAATGTGTAAATCCATTTGTATATAGGCCGTACTTTATAAAACTTTAACTTGTGTTAGGCCCAAGTTCGATAAAGCGATAAATTAACACTAACCTGTGTACGTTTTTTTTTTTTACTTTAGTTTAGTTAGGGCTAAACTTTACTGTACTTAATATTATTGAAAAATAAACTTATGTTATTCTATGTCCTAATGTCAAACCTTTTTTTTTAAACTTTAAGTTTTTACTATTCTATTGTACAAAATGGTTAGTTCCACAGTTAACGAAATTTTATGGCTCAGTACATTGTTGCCAAAGGCCTCTGCAAGAGGGCCGAAAGCACGTAAATAAAAGTATTTTAACGTAGATAAAAGTCCGTGTATAATCCTACATATTAATTTACGTACGTTATGAGTCTTAAACAACATTTTTTAGAGGCTAGTTAAGCATGATAAATATCGCTTACCTTTTGTGATACTCTTCCCGAGTATGCATTTCCTCTCCGCTTTCTGGTGAAACTCGCAGCTACACTGCTTGTTCAGAAATGATTTTTTGTAAAATGATTGAAGAAACTTTTGCATAATTCGTATCTCCTTCAATTTTGTTTTTCAAATCTTTTTAAATAAAAGTCGTTATTATCCGTGCAGCGAAAAAAAAAAACAAATTCGAAATAAGGTCAAATTAGTTTTTTCGATGCACTGGTGTCAAATAGAATATACTATGTTGTTGTTGGGCTTAGGATTCTTCTTCTACAGTCATTAGGTGTCTGCGACTCGTTAGCGATAAATTCAACGATGAATAAACAGTACGCACTTCACTTATTTTCAAAATAATATATATATTCAGTACAAGATAATGTATGTACAATAAATTCTTCAACAATATATATATAGTATTCATAAATACTATAGTATATATGTAGTTCTCCCCTTCTTGCTTGTCAAATATCCAGTTAGGCCTATTCAATTACTTTAGAATTTCAATTGACAAGTCGAACTTCTCTATTTCTATTGCACTAGTTTGTGACGTGAGTTACCGTAATCGTTTGATCGTTTCTTTTGAAGATCCTCTGTTCCTTTTGTCAAAGTGCACTTAGGCTGATTCAATTACTTCAGAACCACGCTTTGGCCAAATAAAATTATTTTTCTTATCAACTGTAGTTTCACTCATCACATATCAAACGTTAGGCCTATCATTTCTACTGTAGTTAACTTCTCACCAACCCTATTCTCTTTTGCTATTATCTGTCTGCTGCTTCCCGTTCGTCTCACGCTACTTAAGTATTTATTACCTAATCGTCTGTCCCCCTTGTATATTCTCGACGTATATATATTGCACGTGATGTTCTATATTCTCAACATCAATGAATTATTAAGGAACTTCCTACAATCATCTGCTTTTAACTCTTATTATAACAAAAACTAAACAATAATGAAACATTCACTCACAAAACTAAATTAAGCAATACTATCTGAACGAAAGTCTTTTATATCATGACATCTGGAAATAACGACTTTTATTAAACTTTTTTATAAATTAAAAAATTATAGGGCAAAATTATAGGCCAAAAAATTACCAAAAAGGTTTGTGAGAAAAGTAATACCCAGGTGCACACCCTCAAAATTCCATTAGTATGCGTACAAAATGTCCGGTCCCTCGAGTGATTTCTCTTGGAGCTATGGTACTCACTGACACACACACATTGTTTTATTAGTGTATATATATTCTCAAGTGTTTGTCCATCCATTCCCATGCGTACCTATTAAAAATGAATAAGCACAAAACATTCAGTTTTGTGAGTGTATTCAACTTAAATAAAATACATTCATTCTCCATCGGTCTATGTTTTGGACCAGGGAGGGTGAGATTCAGCATTGACCTCTTCTTCCCTCTAAGGAATTGTTATTTTGTTTGCATTCTTACCGAGTCCTGGGTAATAACCCTTTTTACATTGTTGTTACATTAGTCATAGTATGTTACATTTTATCCATTGTCCGCAGTTTTAATTAACATACCCTTTTCGTGCTGCGTCCAATTTATGTGGTAATATTAATTCTTATATTTCCACTAGCTTTACTTATGTATGATCACACTATTAGTTCGTGTTCACAATACAGTGCCGTTTAGCAGTCATATGCACACGCATATAATCCCATTTTGTGTTTGTTTTGTAATTTCGCGCAAAGCTACACGAGGGCT
>NW_013674721.1:9513-13026 GCF_000517525.1 Limulus polyphemus
CTATACACCGAAGGTATGAATAATATTGTTGCGTCAGCGAGGTCACGTCCTTCTCGAACCTTCGTGAATTATCGGGAGACTACTAGATTTGGGGGAGCCTGGTATATAAGACGGTCACAACGTGACGGGGAATGGGTGATTGAACTGCAGTCAGAGAGTGTGTAATTGAACTGAGTATTGTTGAAGTCGAGCACGTGAGACGTTCGTTGAGAATTATAGCGCGACTGTTGAAATTAAGTGTATCGCAAAGTTATATTCGGAAAGAATAAACCAGTTTTATTTAAGAAAGGACTTGCGTCGCTAAAGTTTCATCGGAACGAATTTACGGAAAATTAACTAACGAACGGAGACGTAACACTAACTATGAAAATAAGGAAATAGATATGTTCAATGTAAGCTTTAACATTTACTTATAAACTGAAGATAAAACTACATGTATTAAAATGTAAAATCAAATGAATATGCTTGACTCAAGCTTCGTATATAAAGAAGTTAGAAGACTGTACTATTTACATGCATCTTTAGATAATCTGTTGAGGGTCAAATAAACTAATTCTTATGTTTGAATTGAATTGACAGTTTTTAGTAAAAATTGGTAAGTTGTGTAGGGTTATACAAAAATAAGGAAAACGTTTTATGATAAAAGTAATTAAATAGAGAAAAATTAGAGTTTAAGCTGATATAATCTACGATCTCTTTCACCAAGGTCATGCACAACAGCTGATGCAGACAAAATCCCCGGGTGAAACAGGTATTATTTCTAGGGAACAACAAAGGCAGCTGAAACAAATGGACTTAATGGTTTTTCTAGATCATGTGTTATGGCAAAACAAGTAATTTAGAAAAATTCTACATTAAAATAAGGAGGTAGAAAATACATAGTATGTCTGGTATTACTTAATATTAAAGGACAAAAAGTGATCCTTTGGTTCATCTAGGCTGTTCTATCCACAAACTAAACAAAAAACAAAAAAAACTACAAAGTTAGTTGTTATCATCCAAATATTTATTGAGATTTCCCTTAAACTCCCTAAATTAACTGCATCCACCACATCCAAAGAGCAACCTGTTCGAAGGCCAACTACTCTATTAGAAAAATAAAATTTTCTTAGATAAAGATTCCTCTTACACTTTCGAAATTTATACTTGTGTACCTTAGTCCTATTGTCCTCACCATTAGATATGAAAAAAAGATAATGCATCAACATTATTAATTCCCTTACAAATCTTAAATATCTCAATCAGATACCCTATAACTCTTCTTTTTTCAAGGGAAACAAATTTAGAGATCTTAACCTCCCTTCATATGACAGCCCCTCCACCCCAGGTATCATCCTATTAGCCCTTTCCAACAATTCAGTGTTCTTCCTGAGTTGAGGAGGCGAAGACTGAAAAATATTCTCCAAATTGGCCTAACCAATCACCTATACATTAAAATTATACCCTCTTTAGACTTGTATTAAATATTTTTGAAGAAATAACCTAAAATCCTATTTGTCCTGCCACTAGCAAAGGCATATTACTTGGATGGCTCAAGAGACTGATCAATTAGAACACAAAGAAACACATGACCTAGTAACTGGGCCTACACTACAATGAAACAATCACAAAATATCTGCCATAGAAACCTGGGGTGGACTATGGTGAGTTAGCTACAAGATGTCTTACCTAGAAACTTGGGCTGAACCACAATGAAACAGTAACAAGGCATCTTATCTATACACTCCTGTTGTGCCATAAAGAATTAATTACATTATCTTTCTTAGAAAGTTCAGCTGAGCCGTAGTTGAGTACCAGGTGGCAGAAACTGACTTCTCGTGTGTAGGTTGGCTACCTCACAGGAAGTAGAAGAAAGTTTGTTCACTGATGTTATGGTAGCTTTCTGGATGTATAGTATTTAACAGATTCTCCATAATTTGCTTTTCTTGTCTACACCATATGGTATGTTGTTTTCCAGCAATATTATTTACACTGAGTGGTTGCCATTTTCACATTCTTAGTGCAGAGAAGGGTTATATCTTGGTTACTGTTGTATACTTCCCACACAGCTGCAGAGGAGGGTTCACTGGAAAAGTTGGCTTGAAACAGAACCTGCATAATATATAGCTAGAAAACATTGATTAAATACATATGTAAACAGAAACATAAAAACAAAGATTGATTTCGTTTACATAATTCATATACAAAATGTAGGAATTAAAAAAAGTATTTTTTTTTTACAAAACTTCCGTTTTTGACAGGGATGTTTGATAGCCTGTATAACTGATGTGCAAGCTGTGTGCAACAAAATAACATATTGTTACGTCTCCGTTTGTTAATTAACTTTCCGTAGCTTCGTTCCGATGAAACTTTAGCGACACAAGTCCTTACTTAATAAAACTGGTTTATTCTTTCCGAATATAACTTTAAGATACACTTAATTTCAACAATCGCGCTAAAACAAACGCTATAACAACGAACGTTAACTTCAACAATACGTCTCTCTCTCTGACTGCAGTTCAATTACTCATTACCTACACACACATTATTGTCCCGTCACGTTGTCACCCTCTTTTATATACCAGACTACCCTATATCTAGTAAATACTAGAGCATTCGCCAAGGTACAGGATAGTTCTAGAAAATAGGTAGCGCCACACCAGTCACGTGACCTCGATGACGCAACAATATCATTAACAAATTTAAGTAACTTACTGATCATTCCTTCATCTAAGACACTGATGTAAATCAAAAAGAGCAAAAGTACTAACACTGAGCCCTAAGGTACTTCACTTGTGACATTAATCCAGTTTCAATAACTCCATTTATAACAACCTTCTGCTTTTTTTTTCCATCTAACCAGTTTTCTCACCAATGACCAACCTATCCCCTATAACAATAGAGATCATTTTTAACAAATCTTTCATGTGGCACCTTGTCAGTTGATTTCTGATAATCCAGATACACTAAATTCACACCCTTACCCTTATCTACATAAGCAGTAACCCCTTCAAAGAATGTAAGAAATTGGGAATTGACCGATGGTAAATACATTTTCTTCTGTTTATAATATAACTGACCTTGTTGTGTAAGATGTGACATTCTTAATTTGAATATTCAAACAACATAACATGTGTAGATAAAACCTGATTTCTTACTAAATCAACCTGTCTTTAAAGAAACCTGATAACTGGTAAAAGGTGATTAGTAATCAAATGTTGTTATTTACCAATAAAGTATCACATACATTGTAACTGTTAAAATTACTGTTAATACAAAGCAGAAAATGTTTCTAAGGTCCCATATCAAACTGGTTGGAAAATGAATTGGATAGCAAATTTGCTAAGAAGTATGGTTATTTAATGCTTATTAGTTTTCTTGGTGTTGCATTCAGATACCATATATGTATGTATGTACTACAAAAGTAGAGTATTTGGCAAGAAAAGAAATAAGGATTATTAACATATTTAAGTAAAATCAGTTGTTTTTTTTTCCCCCCAAAAAAAAAAAAATGAATTTTAAAACAAGAAGATC
>NW_013674721.1:13156-16536 GCF_000517525.1 Limulus polyphemus
AAAAAAGAAAAAAATGTATTTTAAAATCAGAAGATCAAAGTTTCTGGCATCTTACCATTTTGTAGAAATTTTTGCATTAAAGTTTACAATTTAAGGCACCAGATTATAAGTGATTTGAAAAACAGAATGTACATTTTAACAAGATATATTTATTGGAATTTCCGAATTTGTTTTTCTCTCTCTTTAACCCCTTTGCTTAGGCTTGGACATACATTTCCCAGTGCTCACACCCACTCACACTGTGACTGGAACAAATGTTTCCCATTACCATTCAAAATTGCAGCGTGTGACATATGGGAATAAAATGAGTTGGAAAGTATTTATTGGCATCCCACCTAATGTTAATATATGGTTTCCCTTGATGTTTTCTACTCAGCCCTTCAGTAACCAACGAGATGCTTAAGCGTAATGTTTGACAACTACATTCCAACAATGCTAGAGCAATGAGTAGTACTTAAATATGCTTGACTCAGATAGCTTAGAAGAAAGTGAAAGTGAGTCATGTGGTGTTCAAATGCGTGATGATTTAGAGGCAATGAGACAAGAGGATGTATTTAGTGATGACAATCAGAATGATGAACTGGGACCTAGTAGAGAAAGGTGTAAATAGCATCGACAATGAGAAACATTTGTCACTATTGAAGTGTGAGGGAGTAGGAGCACTGGGAAATATACATCCAAGCTGCTGTGAATGGGTTAATTGGGAAAACCAAATGATAAATGACATAAAATAAATGTTGATCAGAATATTTCCCTGTAAACTTGGGCTAAAACAAGGAGAAATGGTCACAAAACATCTGGCCCAGATACTCTTGAGTTAGTTTAAAAACATCTGACATAGAAACTGGGGCTAGGTCGTAATGAGACTTTCCTGGTAGGCCATAATGAGACTTTCCTGGTAGGCCATAATAAGAAAATTTACATTATATGACCTAGACACTCCAGGTGACCCATAGTTGACTATCAGGTGAGAATCCTAGTAGTTGTGCCAAAAATCACTGATCCATCTTGTCTACTGGTTTTTACCAATGGTCTTCTGGTTGTCTTATCAATTCCCTTTAATTTGCTTTTCTTGGCAGCCTCATTCCTTCTGAATATTGATGAAAATGATCAATGGTTATCTTTTTCATGTAATTAATGCAAAGAAGGTTGATATCCTATCAGGAGAGTTTAGCTTCTTTTGTGAACTTACCAGTTTGTTTATCTTGACTCCTACCTAGTCTGGCACATTCATTCAGATGACGGTATCACCTTGCAGTTTAGTTTCTTTGCTTTCTGTCATCTGTCTGGGTACCAACCACTCTGAATTTTAAGCAATACAGCCTGCAGGTTAGTTGCAAGTACTATGTTGGTGGCACTGTCTATTTATGATTCAATGCTTTCAGTAATTCAGAGGAGAGCTCATTTTTATGGCTTCAAGCTCCTTTCTTGTGCTGCTTGTAAGAAGCTGGTATCTGAGCCACAATGAGATGGTTTGAAACCTAGACTTACACTGAGATAAAGTACATCTCTTTTTACAAATTGTATTAATTTTGTTTATACAATGTTGCATGAAAGAGAGAACACCATTTCATAATTCGGTAATATCTTTACTTACTTGAAAGTTTTATGTTTAAAGATGAAATCTCTAAAATTAATAACTTTTACCCAATTTTGCAGGAACCCAATGATAAAATCACACATGAGAGGTTTGTGTTGAATATAAGCAAAGTTTCTGAAGCAAATACACTTGCATCCAACTAATTATCATGTTGAGTGGTCAATTAATTAAAGTTCGCAGTTGTTTCAACTTTTAAGAGTGTGCTCTAAGAAAAAAATAATGGATTGACAAAATATTTATTTTAATATTTTGAAACACAAACTCAGAAAAACTGGTAAAATAATAATAATTTATTAGAGTTGAACCCATTAAATCTGGCATGTATATAAATGTTCTAATATTTTTATAGTAAGGGTAAACTTTATCATAACACAATATCATGTGTAGTAGTTAGTGAACTACAGTAAATGGAACTGTCACAAGTCTTGGAATTGAAAGAACTAGTTTCACACATTCATGCATTCTCTTAAGTCTCACATTGTCTTCTGTGTCAAAACTAGTTCCTCCAATACCAAGACTTTTAATAGTTTGTTTGTTTAATGTGATTTTTTGGTCAGATGCATACTTGTTTTTGCTAGTGATTTGCAAATATTGTCAGGCATGTTTGCTGAAGAACATTCCAAAGTTGTTTTGTAATTGTTGGAGAGATAAAAAGAAAATATTTTCCATAGTCTTCTAAGCTTTTTACTGGGTACTGAACAACAATTACCATATTGGAAATATGGCTTTATTCACTCACATTGTTTTGAATGACATTTATAACAAAAGTATTATATTACTCTATATACCAGTTATTTGTGAAACTTTGTTGTTGTATTAAAGCATAATTTAAGTTTAGATTATATGTAGTTACTAGTTTACTCACATCTGGATCCCATTATATGATTTTATTTGTCAGTTACAAATGGCTCAAGAGAAGGACTGTATGAGTCTTTCTGATGGTTTTACATATTCAGTGCCCGATAATGAATTTGTCTTTATGGTGAAGTTAAGCTGATGCATATAAACAATTGCATTAATATTGAGTAAAAACACTGCGATATAATGCTTTTAAACATTTTAATATGTGCAGTGCATTTTCAATAAATATATCCTGTGGCCGAAACACAGTATCACACACCATATATAAAATTGCACATCATATACTATAGCCTGAATATATCTTTAAAACACAACTACTTTTAAGAAGCTATTACACTTTCTATACCACACAAAAAAGAAAACACAGTAAACCATATTTAAACAGTAAGAGACATAACAAAATATTGTATATATATCATTATAAAATTCCACTCAGTAATAAAAAATATGTTTAACCCACTGACTCCTCATTTACCGTATAGAGCAGTTCAATGTGAGTGTGTCCTACATGGTGTACTGCTTGCAAACATTCCACTCATGTTTAGAGCAGTTGCAGTCAATGGGTTAATCATTTTATAAGTTACTGTTAGTTTAAATTGCAAAATGGATTTTTCAGTGTCATATGCAAATTTAAGGAAAAAAAAAAGCATTTAAATTTCTTTCAAGAAGGGAATTGGACATTTAAAATTTCTAAGTCTTTTTGTTTTAAAAAGTATGGAAAGTTAATTAATAAAATATTAAGATATGTTGATTGTAACTGACAGAATAATTCACCACAAGACGTAAAAGTGGTAATTTTAAATTGAAGTTAGTTGACTTGAGAAAAACAAAATCCAAAGCCTAAGATAATAAAAGTGGGAAAAACTGAAAATAATTTATCTTTGTATTTTACAAAATAATAAAAGAAAGGAAGAAAACA
>NW_013674721.1:17232-26175 GCF_000517525.1 Limulus polyphemus
TAAATCAAGCACTACTTTTGAAGTAATGTAAAATTTTGTAGAAGTGTATAATACAAAAACATACTTTATAAATTCCAAAGAGACTGGTTTCTTTAAAAAGTTCTGATATATTTGCTGTGTCGATTTCTGAAATAGAAACAGTTACATTTATAAACCTTTTTTTTTGTTTATTTTATGCATAAACATTAATATTATTGTAAAACGACTGACTCTTAAATATAAACGATTCATCCAAAACAATAACTTTCTTTGAATGTATTGTACATAAAGTTTCAAGATTGCTATAAAAAAAATGTCATAAGCTAGTAAATGTCTTTTGTGATCTCACTAGTTTTGCCACTTATCCTTAAAAATAAATTTTTATGTTCAGAATTCATTATAACTACAGTATGATGTGCAAAAAAAAACACAAAAAATTACCATATCTTACATCATGTAAGATGCACCCATATTTTAGCAAATAGGAAAAAAATATTTAGAAAATAAAACATTTGAGTGTATGAAAGCATTTGATGTTTACTCCAAATAACATAAAACATGAAATCTCCATTTCAAGAAAAACTTATTTTAATGAAAATATCATACATGTAACATATTAAATAAAATTTGAATAACAAGAAAAAACTTCAGTGAAACAGCAAGGTAAAGAATAAAAAACACTGTGGTTCTGAAGAACCAGGCAAACTGCTCAGCTATACTGACACTAATCATCTTGGATTGTTATTATCTGTTATAAGTTCTCTCTTATATACTTAGCAAATTTTATTCATTAATTATAAGCCTAATAATATATTTTTGTATAGAATAATTTTTATCTACAGATGTCTGGGGAAAGATTTGGTAGAATTCAGCTTATGGGGGAAAAACTGAGAGATGCATTTTCTTTAACTTCAAATATTAGAAGTAGGATGATTTTTAAGAGGCCTTTTTTGGAATAAAAAAGGGCCCTATATGCTGTAAAATAAGGTAGTCTGTTTATTTTCAAGCACAATTGACTGTTTGTGCTGTGTTCATTACAGGAATTGAAATCCAAATTTTAGCATTATAAGTCTTCCATCTTACAGAACTATTGGGGCTGAGGCAAACATTTGGATTAATAAAGCAAAATATCACGGTGAAGAATAATGGGATAATAACATACAACAATATTGTATAAAAATAATAGCAACCAATTACTCCAGAATATTATACTTATATGCTCATTGTGTAATTGGAAAATTGGTTATTATTTACTTTTGTAATGTGTTCAACATTCCAGTCAATCTTACAAATAAAAGACAAAAAACAGTTTATTTTATCACCTATCTTTTGTCCTCATGGTTTTATCAAGTGTTGTTTGTTTGTTTTCGCATTTCATGCAAAGCTACACGAGGGCTATCTGTGCTAGCCGTCCCTAATTTAGTAGTGTAAGACTAGAGGGAAGGCAGCTTGTCATCACCACCCACTGTCAACTCTTGGGCTACTCTTTTACCAACAAATAGTGGGATTGACCGTCACATTATAACACCTCCACGGCTGAAATGGCGAGCATGTTTGGCAGGATGGGGATTCGAACCCGCGACCTTCAGATTGCGAGTCAAGCGCTCTAACCACCTGGCCATGCTGAGCCACCATGGTTTTAGAATTTTAATAGCAGTCTTCATAAACAATGTTTTTTAATTATTGGATAAAGTTTTCAAACATCTTAATTTATGACAGTAATAATTTAATTTGTTGGTTTCATTGTTCTCAGCATAGTATGGATTTTTTAACAATTTTTTAACAATTAATGTTGTCAGACCAGTTATAGCTATTTAAGATAAATCATATAGACTTGGCTGGTACAACAGACAAACCTGAAGGCATTTCTGAACAGACAACCAACCACCAGGCACATATTAAAACTTAAAAAGTAATTAACCTAAAAATAGAGCCATTGACATTAAGGTTTAGTTGCCAAATGTCTATTGTGTATTATTTAGGCAATTAATACCTTTAAACTTAAATAAAACCCTGTTTTTTTTTTCTGTTGATAACTAGTGTTTAGCCCCTGAGATTGTACTGAAAATATATGTAATCCTTATGAGAAAAAAAGTGGACTATCTTGATAAAGACCAAACAAAGTTCTTAAACATTTGGTAACTTCTATTTTAGTAGAATTACCAGAAAAATATTTCAATTACTCAATTGGAAAGACTTTTCTTCTCTTTGGTAGACAGAACAACATTTTATTTTGATAGTTTAGTTACTGAATTGAAAAAATTCATTCAACTGTCATATTATGATAATAAAACAACAGAGTAAAATTTGCTGGAAGAAGGATCCTTAATATACACTGTAGTTGTATACAAAAAAATATTATTGAAAAGATAACATGATTAATACATGGTTTTGGTGAATTTGAATCAAATTTTTCAGATATAATGTAAATGCATTCATTTAAACAAAAGTAAATCTAAAGATGATTAATTCTTCTATTTTAGTATTTTTCAATAATTTTTGAAATATTTGTGTTTCAACTGAAGAATTATTAATTCAAATCAATTTAATAAAATCTCAGTCCAAAATAAATTTGTCCAAGACATATTGGTTAATGAAACCCATATATTATAAAGAACAATGCCATTTGGGAGTTTTTCTGATACATAGGTTATCTATAGTTTTTCTCTTTCAGTGCTGTCCTCTATATGCACAATTTGCATTAATTTTTAGAATATTTGTTTGAACTGAAGAATAAATAATTAATTCAAACCAATTTATTAAAATCTTGGTCCAAAATAAATTTTATGAAATGAACTTCACATCTAAGCCAAATTAGTGAGTGAAACTTGTATATTATACAAAATAATGCCATTTGGAAGTTTTTCTGACACAATACTTTATCTCTTCTCACATAATAGCTTTTCTCGTTCAGTGCTGCCCAATATATGCACAATCTTCGCTCACCACTAGCCTTGATACTCCCATGTGTTTACAAGTGGTACAGCTGTGCTGTATCATGTAATTAAGCATATGACAACTCTCCACTAATAGGGGTGCAACACACCCTCCTAGCTCAGTTGACTCTATACTGTAGAACCCAATCTTCACTTCTCAATTTGGCATACTAGTGTGCAGATGTCTGTCGTTTTTGCTTCATTTTTACTTCATTTTTTTACTCTACACTTTCTTGATAATTTGTCCTTTGATTTGAAATATCCCACTTTAATTTCCTAATTATGGATCCACATTAGAACAATTACTGTTGTTACTACTGCCATTGAAAACAACCTGCAGTTTCTGTAACTATTGGGCTCCAATCTTTCTGCTGAAGAGGTTTTCTTCTTAGTTTGCCATGCATTGGAGTCCATCATCATATGCCATCCTGACAACCTTTAACCATGAACCACCATTTGATAGCTTGGAAAGCAAGGAATTCTACTTTCTTATTTAGTCAACTGACAAACCTACTCCTGGTCAAGTTGTTTCTCCAAGTAATGATGCTTACAAAGTCATCATAGGCATCTCAGTCAATCAGTATCCAAGATGGATTGCTCTTCTACCAACATTTGCTCTTCGAACTCATCATGAACAGTGAAACAGGTACTAACACAAATTAATTTCATCACAAATATTGCATCAGAAGCCATTTCATATTGTTTAAGTTATTTTGGTAGTAATTATATTTCTACACATGTAAGTATGTTTTATTTCACTTTATGAATTGAGTCATTCCTTTATTCGTGAGTAAGTATTCTATATAATGACTGTATTTGATGTCTTTCTTTTCAGAAAGGTTACCTACGAAGTTTCACGTTTTAAACAACCACTTTTTGTTTCAGGTACAGCAGATGAAGTAAGTACATTAAAAAGTAATATGAAGTTAGTATAACCTATACTCAAAGTTGTATAACATCTGTTATGCTTTACTGTATGTTTAAAACCTTTTCCCAATGTAATTTTAGACAAATATTTTGTTCATGTAAGTATATTACTAAAATTATTTTGAATAATTAGAATCTGTAGTTATACATTTTTTAGTTTAAAACTGAGAATTAAAAAATGTTAATTGGAAAATTAAATTTATATGTTCTTTGATGATTTAAAAATTCAGGTCACAAAAGTTATTACTAATGTTTTAACCTTTGCATGTATATGCATTAATTTAAAATCAATGAGTCGTTATTTTAACTGGTATGTATCTAATATCTATGTTACGTTGAATTATATCAGTTAGTTTATTTAATTGATAATACTTAATGTTTTTAAATTTACTATAAATGTAAAATTTACTATATGGCTACATTTTCTCCTCTTAAACACAGTAAAAGGTGAGATGCTTTGATTATTTTGTCCATATTTCAATATAGAATATATCGTTTTAGTTTTGGGTGAAACAATATATTCTGACAACTTTCTTGTACCTATCTAGACTTATATAATCAGATCCTGCATATATGGAGATTTTTTTTTCTTTTGCAAAACTTCATTAGTTTAGAGGTTTGTAGCATCACTGGCTAATCTTCAGTATAAAAACAACTAAAGACTTTTTTTTTTAAAAGTAACATATCAAATTATTTTCAAACAGGTACTATTCTCTAAGATACTGAAAACCTTTCCTTGTTGAGTTGTTTTCATGCTGTCAACAACCATTTGACTTTAAAGAAGTAAATGAGCTCATTATTTGTTTGTTATAAATTTAATTCCCAAATCTTATGAGTATGAAGTCACTCATAGTTTTACTTTTATCTTTATTGCAAATAAATATATAAATTTGTGAGGGGTTTGGGGGCCAGGTTCAGCTATATTTGGAGAACTCCTTGTGGGCCTGATAAAGCCAGATACATCCTGCGGGCTATATGTTGCACACGCATGCTTTAGGTTCTGAATGACCTTTATAAAATGTAAAGCATGCATCAACTTACCCAGTTTTTTTCACTTTCTAACCTTCCATTGTACTTATTGCAGCTGTATCAGAAGAGCATGTATTAGCTCTGCTTTTGTGCCATAATCCAGATTTCTTAGTTCCAGTCATGTTGGAAACTTACAAATCTCCCAAAAAATTTTTATGTCTAAAATTTTTATGCAAGGTAACACACACAAACAAGATGTTTCTCAGGCACTTCCAGATAGCAGACCAATGTTATTCTAATCTTGCCAGTTATGTTGGTCAAGGTTAGCAAACAATATTGGCTCAATGGCAGTTGCACATCAGCCCCTGATTGGGTCAACATGTTTCATCATTGTCACAATGTAAGCATTCATATTTTGAACTGTTGGCCAATATTCTGATAGTGTTGATCCAAGAAATTAAAAAATACCTAGTTAAAATATGAGCTTATTAATTAGTATCAAATAAGCAATTATATGTAAAGGGGTGTAAATCTATGAATGTAAATAACTAAATAAAATGTGTATTTTTCTCTCATTGTTAGTATTAAGATCCTTTCATCTTATCAAATTACAAATGAGTATAAAATGAAAATAACACCAAAAATTACTGTGAGAGTTTCAAATTTTCACCCATTGCTATCTTTACAGGTTTGAGGTTATTACATTTGACTCTTGTTGTTATTCTTCAGACTAAATAGAATCTATAACAGATGAGCTTGTCTCTGTTACCTGCTTAGTTATTACTTGGGTCCCACACCTGTGTTATGCATGGTGACTCAGGTATTATCTGTATGTATGTGTTTATATACATTTTGCAAAACACCTCTTTTTTTACAACTACATGGACAGTTTGGGTTGAGGAATCATTCAATTTAAAAAACAAATCATATCCTCTCATAATACCGATGTTTGGGACTCTCACATGTTATATATATACCTCTGTGACCGCCCTAAATAAATTCCTCCCCTAGTACTCATGCTCCACAAAAGGATGATGCTCTCTAACAGAAGACAGAATATGCAGAAGATACCCAGAAAGCAAGTAGATTTTGGGCCCAGTATTTGGGGAATGTTTTATGGTATTGACCCTCATCCGACCTGTTAATCTAGTATAACAAAACTGATATGTACATTGCAAGTCTGTTGTAGTAGAAATTCATCAGTTTAAAAGTGACACATACATGTCCATTGAATAACGTGGAACAGTGACCTCTACAATAAACTGCAATTGAGAAGTTTTGATTAATTGGGGGGGGAGGAGGGTAAATTAATGACCTTATTACTTTTCATATTTGAATCTTTCAGCTGATCTTGAAAGAGGTTGTTTATAGCTTATCATGTGCTTCTTGGATCTTGCTCTGACAACATTAACACATTTTCATGGACAATTGATCCAGATTGTTAGCTGTGATGTTCCCAAATACCTTAAAAGTGAATTTAAGTTTACATCTCAGTAAATTCACCATTTTAGAACCTGTTAGAGGATATTCTGTAGGCAGGTACATGGATGAATCTGAATACATACTTAAATTGAAAGACAACAATAAGTAGCCCTAAAAAGACATAAAAAGCATGGAAGAATATGCTTTCTTTAGTTGAATCATCTTTTACACATTTTGTATGAAAAGAAGATGCTTATATGTGATGAAAACATGTTTACAACCTTAAATGTCTTGTGTTATGAAATTTGGAGTCTCTGTTGTGGTGTGGATAGCTTTTTGTTATATTAATTTAGGCCTATGATGTCACTGAAAGATAAAGTGATATAAAATGATTACTTAAAGCATATGATAATCATTTTATTCCAAATAAAGCTTCTATGTTCAGAAGGACATATACCTCTGAAATTGTTAGAATGATTTCAAAGAACAAGTGGAAGAGTTTGGGCATCTAATGTGACAACCACAGTCATGGGATTTAAATGTTATCAAGTCTCTATGGTTTGTTCCTGAAAATGAGTTTTGAAACAGACTTTGACCATCAATATCTCTTCAACAATTATAGTAAATGGTAAAAAAATATCATGGTCTGATGTACAACACCTTATTTCATTAATTATACATCATTTTAATGCTGTATTGTCTGCTCTTACAGAACCAACACCACTTAATAAGTGAAATGTAGAAATTAACAGGTGTTTTCAGTATTTTGTGAAACCCCTGTATTTGTCAATATTTTATTCAACTGTATATTAGTTGCAATTGTACAAATGTATTAACTGTAATACGATTTTGTATAAACTTGACAAATATATTATGTATTGAATATATTTTCATTAATTACATCTACTCTGAAATTTGTTTAACACAGAAGTATTTTACTTGCTAAAAATAATAATGCAAAGTAATAGTGTGCTTTTTTCAGATTTTTTAAGTTTCAAGCTTATGGTGTTTTCTTTTTATCAGTTGTCTTAAAGCTTGGTTTCTCAATTATGGATTAAAAAACATTATATCAGAAATGTATTGAAGCTGTGATCAATAAACTATAATCAATTATATCTACATATATATATTTGAACAAACTGTCAGTATTACATAGATCAATTACTTTATTGTTTCAGTATATTTTTATTGTTAAAGAAATCATGTATGAGAAGACTAATTTAGCAATAATTCTTCCAGAACTTACATTAAAGTCTTTTATTAATGTTAAATGATACTGATCCAAATCTGCATCTTTAAATTCCACATACTATTAGCTTCAATACCTACTAAACAATGAACCTAAGTCAGAAATTTCTGAACAACTTTTAACAACTGAACAACTTCTTAATGACCTCCAACAAGTTAATGCACATCCCTAGCACACTTTTTGCTTCTCTCTTAGAATTTAGAATGACTAAAATCAACTTCATTTTCAACAACGAACATTTCCTTCAAATAGATAGTTTAAGTATGGGCAATCCTGTTTCGCCCGTTCTTGCCAATATATTTATGACCCAGATCGAAACACAAGCCATACGTTCTGCGCTTCATTCCCCGCTATACTGGTACAGACATGTCGATGACACTTTTGCTAGTTTCACTTCTACAGAACACACACTAACTTTCTTTGAACACATAAATTCCACAGTTTAAAACCAAAATTCACCGCTAAAACACACACACACACACACACACTGGCCTCTACATCCCCTGGAATTCCACTCATGACACCACACAAAAACTCAATACACTTAAAAACCTCATAAACACAGCCACAAGACTCTGTTTATGGACTACATAAATGAAGAAATTAACCACATAAAGCATTCCTTCATTCACACCAATAAATTTCCACCAGCTATTGTTGAAAAACTCTCCAACATTCCCCAAAACAAAACTCAACTCACAAACAAACTTTATACTAATAAACCCAACAACAGAACATTACAGTGCAGTTTACCTTTTGTGCCTGAAACCAGCTCAAGAATTATCCACACTTGGACAAAACTAGCCTTTAAACACAATATTCCTGTCAATGTCAAATTCTCACAAAAACCCGGTTCTAAATTAAAATCGGTACTAAACAAAAATGATTTATAATAACACAATACCAACATCATTTACAAAATAACATGCAATAACTGCCCAGAATTCTACATCAGAGAAACAGAAAGAAAATTGGAAACCAGATTGACAGAACACAATAATAAAACTGTCCCATGTTTTTCACCATTGCAACTCAAAAACCATAGTATATCAATTAAAAACACTGTCATTTTAAACAAAGAACCAAACATAAACTAACGAAAAATCAAAGGATCCATCTTAATTGAACAAAACAAGCCTACTCTAAACCAACACCCTGGGGTGCCAAGATACCTCTTCTAAGTTTTACAACAGTATCCGGTCATGTGACCTCTTTGTTCAATACTATATATATATGTGTGTCAGTGTAAACTACTTGTACCTGATGATGACAGAACTTTGTCGAAACATTGTGCATTTGCTGTTATGTTAAACTTATATTAAACTTTTTCTTCATTACCCATTCAAGCTGTCTCCAAGCATTATTAACTTTTAAACTGTGTTTCACACAGCATATGGTAATAAACAACTCTATGACTATATAACACACACTCATCTACTACATTAACTTTTTTTTTGCTTC
>NW_013674722.1:0-2057 GCF_000517525.1 Limulus polyphemus
TATTATATATATATATATATATATGTGTGTGTGTGTGTGTGTGTGTGTACGCATGTGTATTATTTTCCCAAAAGGTAGCTGAAGGTTGCTTGTTTTAACCACTTGCACTACAATACAGTAGCATTTTGTCTGTCAGTCAGGCAGTAGACACTAAGATTACCTCACTTAAGGTACAGTTTGTACTGTCATGACATAAGTAGAATGAACCATGAAAAGAATTATGCACTCTGTAAGCTACAATACAGCATGACATAAGAACTTCAAAAGTAAGAAATAAACATATTTGTTACTGTTTATTTTTGGTTTATTTATATATATATATATACACACACATCAGAGGGATAGCCAACACATAATTCACTTAATTTCTTTATAAGAAGGATGTATTGGAGCGTATTAAATTGTCACTTTACAACACATAGAACAGTCAGTTTCTGCATAGATTTATTCACAACAACAAAAAATTTTACAGGTAATTTACAGGTGAATAAGACTTGTTCTTTGATTTAGTATATACAATTTCTTGCATCGTGTGTTTTAAAGCACTGTTAATAAGAACCCCTTGTAACATAACATTATGCATTATACCTATAACATACATTGCCAAATTATTTTTATCTTTGACCCTGTAAAACCAAAAGAAAAGCTCACAAATCTCATATCTGTCCACTTCAGTCTGTGGGAGTTGTTGCTAAGTGGTTGTGCAAAGGCTTACAGATTAGTCAAAATATAGAAGAATGGCAGGCAAAAAAAAAATGCTAATTCTGCTAAATATTTGACCCCTGTAAAAGTGCAGGAAAGCCACGAATCCCTATATGTGCTTGTTTCAGTTTGTGAAGGCTGTCATGATATATTTTTATGAAAATTCTCATCTGGATTGGTCAAAATATAAAGGAATTACAGGCCTACAGCCCCAACTTTGCCAAAGATTTTGATCTTTAACCTCTGTAAAATTGCAAGAAAGGCAGAAATTTCAAATCTGCGTACTTCAGTCTGTGGAAGGTTTTTGTGCCACATCATATGATGGAAATACAAGACAAATGATGACCATGTGATAAATGAGAGCTTCTCTGAAACAGGGAGCATGCTGTTGAAACCACAAGAGGTAGAACAATATCGTAAGATTGTGAAGAGCTGGCTTACTGCAACGCCTTGCTCTGTTGACCGAGAGCAGGAGTCACGATTCTCTAGGAGCCAACATCCATTGGTATCTTCAATTTCATGGATGTCTCAGCTGCGATGCTGCTGGAAGTGTTTTGTTTCATTAGCTTCAGGCTTCTGTTAGTAAAATGAAACAAGTTACTCCCCAACATTCAAGAGCAAAGCCAAATATATATTTGGACTGCTTCCTTAAACATTTCAAATATATATATATCTATTTGGTTATACTCTATGGGCCAGCATGAATATTTATATAGATTGTATGAGTTTTAGCTGAGAGGTCTCAATTCAGTTAAATTATTCCAGTGGTTATTTATTTCGTGATAATGGCTGATAGATGGTGTTACACTAATGAGTCGGACACTATACATATTACAGCAAGCAACAGCTTTCACTGCCATGGTTACTGTGAGTCATAACGTAAATATAGTATTATGTGTGCAACAACTGCACAAATGTATGGATATTAAATATAAATGAATTTATCTGTGCTTTATTATGTGCATCGATATAATATACGAAGAACACAATTGTCAGGCAGTGAACAATTAATTTTGTCAGAATGTGAGAGATGTCGTTTACCTTTTATTTTTGTTGATGTTGGTTAGAAGATATATATGGTTTACCAAACTGAAATATTTGGAATTGTAGGTTTTCACTTGTATAATAAAGTTAACTAGTTAGGAAAAACATGGTGTTGCGTAATGTTTTTGTTAATCCCTGGTGCAGAGGTAGGGGTCAAAGTGCATATGTCACGTCCTTGTACAAAGTTCTATTCATGATGGCTGGAGACGGCTTAAATGGGTAATGAAGAAAAACTTTAATACAAGTTTAACATGACAGCAAATGTACAACGTTTCGACAAGGTTTTGTCATCATCAGGGACAAGTCCTGAT
>NW_013674722.1:2195-7364 GCF_000517525.1 Limulus polyphemus
AAGTACAAGATACAATGTACAAAGATTCTGAAAAAAAACTAGATGTGCATTTTGGAGATTCTCTAGGTTTTTCAAATGCAATATGCAAATTGTATGATGAACAAAAGTTTGATTCAGACTGACGTCTGTAATTCACAGACATATCTTGAGTACAAATGCTTGTGTAACACATCTGATTTTTTTGTGTCCAACAGAATCGTACATTTGACTAAATTCTTGCCATATTTTGTGCAGATATATTTAGTAAATTTGAAATTATAATCATCATTCTTTCTGCATTATGGATTTGGTTAATGTTAGTGAAGAAGATGTTCGGTTTGAAAGCAGTCAAATGTGCATTAGGAAAGTTAAACTATCTGTAGAAGGTGGAGGTGTTTATAACAGCTTTTGTGTTGTACCGAGGTGAATAATGGTGCATCTGATACATCATTGTCTTTAATTGAATGTGGTAAATCTTGTATAATTTAAATATTTCATAAGTGGATATTTTTGCTGAATAATTGTAACCATTTATTTTTCCGTACATGGTCTGTGATTGTACGGTTTGAAGGCACGAGTAACACTTGTTGCTTTGAAGTTCCTTCAAATTGTACTTGAATCAGGAAATGAAGAGATTGGATATATCGTGTTCAAGTAAATGGAATCTCATACTGAGGAGACAGTAGCTAGCCTGGTATCAACTACCTATGTAGGACACTACACTAGTAGTTTCACCCCTTCCTTACCTGTTGGACCTAGGCTCTGTTGTTAATAACCAGACTGTGATGGAAGACTCATTATGCTTGAGTCTGAGGACTGTAGTTTAGAATGGAGCATGACAATGTATTGGTCAGGTTTAACCCTATGACAACAATCTACTTGCATTGTAAGTAGGTTATATAACCCTCGTGAAAGTTCTTTACAAAAATATAACTAGTGGATGAAATTGTTTGAAATTTGATAATAAAGGTCCTAAAGTAATGTAGCTTGAGAAAAATGAAGTTTAATTTTTATTTTTTCTTCTACTTCTAATTAAAAATTCGTTATTTCATGTAGTTATTTGCACTCAGACCCTGAATAGTTCACTTGCAAGGTGATTTATATGTGTAGTACATAATATTATTTTTATCTTACAGTTTTCACATTTCATTTGCACAATCTCTAGAACCTCATAAGCTTTTTTTTGGTAAATGTTTGTATTTTATTTTCCATTGTCTCTAGTATATCACTAACTATCTATTATCATCAACGTAAAGTGCAATGAAACGTTTAGATTTAACAAATGGAAAATATGTACGTACATTTCATCTCTTTGTAGAAATTCATTAAAATAGTCTTCTTGGTCTCCTATGTCATCTTTAGCTAAGACAGTTTTATTTTTCTAACAGGGTAGTTGGCTTCTGGAATTGGTTGCCTTCAGATATTGTGGAGGCAGTAAACTTAAGCGAGTTTAAGAGAAAGCTTGATAGGTATATGAATGATTAGGGCTGGCTTTAATATATTTTTTTTAATTAATTTATTTAATAGTTTTTGCTTAGAGGATGGGATAAAGCAATAAGTCCCTTGTTGTCCCTAAACATTGTTATGTTAGGTTGCTAAAGCCTAATGTAAACATAGCCTAACAAAAGACAGCTTCGAAACTTAATAAGGTTGAAAGCAGAATGATTTAACTAAGCCTAACAGTTCTCAACCTTATCTTGTTTCACAAAAACGTTTTTTTTTTCTTATCAGACTCCAACATCATAATTCGAATTAAGTATAAAATGATAAATGAATTTTTTTTTTGCCAGCTTTAACAAAAACATCAAGACTGTAATTGTGGTGGAAGTTGTTCACAAACATCTTTGCTACAAATAACATACCACTAAACTAAGCTTTTTTCAGTTTGTTTCAATCTTAAGCAAATTTCTGCTGGACTGGATGCATTACTCACTTATACAGTTTAAAAATAACAGAAAAAAAGCTTTCATTATATGTTTAGATCACTAGCACCCAGCTTCTCAAAGTTGCAATATAAGCAATTACATCATTACAGCTGAGGTTGATAAACAGTGAGCGGCTAAGATTGATAAAACTACATTTGTTCTGAAGTTAGGTCCAAATAAGTTTAATTTTGTTCAAAACTGTTTTGAGTTTCCACCTAGAGTGATATGAATGACATATTATGCTCAAAAAACTTCTAGGAAATTCACAAACCCTAATGTTTTCATTGAATGCATGTTGAAATTGACCAAAAGAAATATTTGAGATTAAAAAAAAACCTTGTCGAAACGTTGTACATTTGCTGTCATGTTAAACTTATATTAAAGTTTTTCTTCATTACCCATTTAAGCCGTCTCCAGCCATTATTAGTCTCAAAGTGGGTTCCTCGTCATCGAATTTTGATATACGTTAAGCATTTATTGACTTCGGATAATTTTCTAAATTTCCCATTTATAAACTAAAATCCACTTGGTGACTGCTGACGTGAAATCCAGGTTTCACACATACACATTTATTAGCATTTAAACAACCAAAAGACTGGCCCACAATGTTGACAAAATGTTTGCAATAAAATGCTTTGTGTATTGTTGAAACTAAAATAAGTATAGTATTTATTTCACCGTAGCTTATTTATAAAAATTAACTCTGTTGTACTTTTAGAAATTATGTACAGTTGTTGATAAAATGTTTGCAATAAAATGCTTTGTGTATTGTTGAAACTAAAATAAGTATAGTATTTATTTCACCGTAGCTTATTTATAAAAATTAACTCTGTTGTACTTTTAGAAATTATGTACAGTTGTTTCAGAAAGATTGTCACTAATATTTAAGCTCGTGCGAAGCCCATCATAAGAATTTTTAGATTCAAATACAACCAGGAACTTTTTTTTCCAAAGTGAAAAAGTAAGTTCTCTTGCAAAATAAACAATCTGGAAGACCAATAAAACCAAATAAGACTGTTGTATACTTGGATTATTTGAAGATGTGCAGTTACAAAAAGCTTTCGCTGTAATAACTAAAAGTTTTAGAATTTATAATCTAAATAAATTCTGAAGATGAATATAACTCATGCTTTCAAATGATGCGCTCATGATTTTGTTAGCTTTAGAAGCTTGGAAGTTATAAAACAAGAAATGCAATGAGTAGAGTTTTTAGTTTTTGACCCCATCAAGTTCAAAAGTCAAACTTACTAAACTAGAAATAAGCAACAAAAAGCTAGAAATAACTTTGATTTATTACTTTGTATCTTGACAACGTATAATACACAGGTGAGAAGTTGAAATATTTTTATCCACCAAATAAGAATTACAATGAGGAATATAAATTATGGTTACTAGTTTGAATTTCTCTCTATTACTTTATCCAAAAAGATTTTTAGTAAAATATGCATCAGACAAAATTCTAAATGTGAACACTTCCATTACTTTTATTTTGTAAGTGATTTGATGGGATTTAAAAAACTTAGTAAGGTAACTTGCCCTCTTTAAAACCCGAGATACTGAGCTGTAAAAGGGTTACATCTCTTAACATTTTTTACTGTTCATCTAGTTATTTTACTCACTATATCTCTAAAGTAATCGTCAAACCTGAGAGTTTTTGAGGCAGCAATAAGTTTTAACCGTTGAACATGGTATGCTTTATAAAATTAATTTTCTATTGAAAGGCTATTCACGTGTTAACCTTTTGATTACCAACATGAGTATGTTATGGACTTGTGGTTTTTGTATCGGTTCACATTTTTTACAACATGGGTACATTTTTGTCCATTTCTTAAAAGTAATCATTTTCTACTTTAAGAAATGCATACATAAATTATGTTAGCCTGGAAAATATGTACAGTACCTTGGTAATTAGAGGGTTAATATTTGATTATACCTTGGTAACAGGAGATTTAATGTGTAACTATATCTTGTTAATTAGAGGGTTAATATTTGATTATACCTTGGTAACAGAAGTGTTAATGTGTAACTATATCTTGGTAATTAGAGGGTTAATATTTGATAATACCTTGGTAACAGAAGTGTTAATGTGTAACTATATCTTGGTAATTAGAGGGTTAATATTTGATAATACCTTGGTAACAGAAGTGTTAATGTGTAACTATATCTTGGTAATTAGAGGGTTAATATTTGATTATACCTTGGTAACAGAAGTGTTAATGTGTAACTATATCTTGGTAATTAGAGGGTTAATATTTAATAATGCCTTGGTAACAGAAGAGTTAATGTGTAACTCTATCTTGGTAATTAGAGGGTTAATATTTGATTATACCTAGGTAACAGAAGTGTTAATGTGTAACTATATCTTGGTAATTAGAGGGTTAATATTTGATTATACCTTGGTAACAGAAGAGTTAATGTGTAACTCTGTCTTGCTAATTAGAGGGTTAATATTTGATTATACTTTGGTAACAGGAGATTTAATGTGTACCTATATCTTGTTAATTAGAGGGTTAATATTTGATAATACTTTGGTAACAGGAGATTTAATGTGTACCTATATCTTGGTAATTAGAGGGTTAATATTTGATTATACCTTGGTAACAGAAGAGTTAATGTGTAACTATATCTTGTTAATTAGAGGGTTAATATTTAATAATACTTTGGTAACAGGAGATTTAATGTGTACCTATATCTTGTTAATTAGAGAGTTAATATTTAATAATGCCTTGGCAACAGAAGGGTTAATGTGTAACTATATCTTGGTAATGGGAGGGTAATACTTAACTGTTTCATGGTAAGAGTATTAATATGTAAATATGATGTTATTCATTGTTTGGGTGTGCATAGGTCTGAATTTTTTTGTCTTGTTTTTGCATAATAAATAGCTAACTAACTCGTTAAATATTTTTAACCACTGATATGCAAGTAATAGAGTATAAAGGATAAGCATATATTGTTTATAGAATTTATGTGCAATTTTATGGAGTGTGATAGTAACATTGGTTCTTATTTACAGGCTGTTTGGGCATTAGGAAACATAGCTGGTGATAGTCCTGAGTGTAGAGATTATGTGCTTACTGAAGGTATTCTCCTTCCTCTGTTGCAGTAAGTGTTGGTCATCATCTTGTTTCTTTCTGGTAATCTGGCCCGGCATGGCCAGGTGGATAAGGCGCTCAACTCACAATCTGAGGGTCGCGGGTTCGATTCCGCATCCCACCAAACATGCTCGCCCTTTCAGCCGTGGGGGCGTTATAATGTGACGGTC
>NW_013674722.1:8238-12339 GCF_000517525.1 Limulus polyphemus
CTGCTAAATTAGGGACGGCTAGCGCAGATAGCCTTCGTGTAGCTTTGCGCGAAATTCCAAAACAAACAAACTTTCTGGTAATCAAATAATAAAAATCAACGGAGCATTCTTTATCTTAATCTAGGGTATTTTTCCTAAACTTTAACAGAGAAGTGATGATTATCATTAAATATTGAAATTTGGTTTGTTACCTTGCATTCATTTGTTACTTTCATCATGACAGGACATTAAGTTTTAACAATGTAACTATAAAATGTTTGAAAATGGAATACTACATCGAAATGAATTTCTTTTAGATTAATTAACAAGTCGGCAAGAATATCTATGACTAGGAATGCAGTCTGGGCTCTGTCTAACCTTTGCAGAGGGAAAAATCCACCTCCAAAATTTGAAGAGGTAATGTTTTTATCAAGTTCATCCGTGCAACTCTTAAGAGTGAAAACATTGAAATGGAATATCACTAACTTGTTCAAACTTACGATTGATGTTTGGCTATTAATTAAATAAAAGCGGTAATATTGTTGCAATCCAAATCATGACAGATACATATTCATTTCTCATTTCATTGATTTATTGATTAGCAACATCCCTTTTTGTACCATGTTTTAGGTTCTATGCACTGTTATTTTCAGTTAAATATTTTCTTTCTTGTGTTTTGTAGAACAGCTTCACCTTTGTTGTTCACACTGTAGGTGAGTTAGAACAGTTTCGTCATTGTTGTTCACACTGTAGGTGAGTTAGAACAGTTTCGTCATTGTTGTTCACACTGTAGGTGAGTTAGAACAGCTTCACCCTTGTTTTTCACACTGTAGGTGAGTTAGAACAGCTTCAACCTTGTTTTTCACACTGTGGGTGAGTTAGAATAGCTTCATCCTTGTTTTCACACTGTAGGTGAGTTAGAACAGATTCACTCTTGTTATTCACACTGTAGGTGAGTTAGAACAGCTTCACTCTCATTATTCACACTGTAGGTTAGTTAGAACAGTTCACTCTCATTATTCTGCACTGTAGGTGAGTTAGAACAGCTTCACTCTCATTATTCACACTGTAGGTGAGTTAGAACAGCTTTACCCTTGATATTCACACTGTAGGTGAGTTAGAACAGTTTCACTCTCATTATTCTGCACTGTAGGTGAGTTAGAACAGCTTCACTCTCATTATTCACACTGTAGGTGAGTTAGAACAGCTTTACCCTTGATATTCACACTGTAGGTGAGTTATAACAGTTTCACTCTCGTTATTCTGCACTGTAGGTGAGTTAGAACAGCTTCACTCTCATTATTTTGTACTGTAGGTGAGTTAGAACAGCTTCGCTCTCATTATTTTGTACTGTAGGTGAGTTAGAACAGTTTCACTCTCATTATTTTGTACTGTAGGTGAGTTAGAACAGCTTCATTCTTGTTATTTTGTATTGGAGGTGTGTTAGTACAGCTTCACTCTCGTTATTTTGTACTGTAGGTGAGTTAGAACAGTTTCACTATCGTTATTTTGTATTGGAGGTGAGTTAGTACAGCTTCACTCTCGTTATTTTGTACCGTAGGTGAGTTAGAACAGTTTCACTCTCGTTATTTTGTACTGTAGGTGAGTTAGGACAGCTTCACTCTCGTTATTTTGTACTGTAGGTGAGTTAGAACAGTTTCACTCTCGTTATTTTGTACTGTAGGTGAGTTAGAACAGCTTCATTCTTGTTATTTTGTATTGGAGGTGTGTTAGTACAGCTTCACTCTCGTTATTTTGTACTGTAGGTGAGTTAGTACAGCTTCACTCTCGTTATTTTGTACTGTTGGTGAGTTAAAACAGCTTCATCCTCTAAACTGCCTAAAACCTTCAGACTGTGTTTCCTGTAAATATATCTTGATGATTCATCTTCAGTTTTGCTGTTGCGGTGTACGACTGAGCACTCTAGGTGTAACAGGGTTCTCTTACTACCCCTATTCAAAGGATGGAAGGGCATTGCCCATTTATGTTAGGATCTGAAGGTACACCATAAACGAATGGTATCAGTTTGCTGCTGAAGTTGGTGTAATTGTATGAACTGGTACAGATGTACTGCTTTTGGTTATTTTATCAGAAAACCTCATGTAGCATAAGCTGTCAAGCCTAATGCCTTTTTCACCATCATATATGCCTTTTCTTCATTTTAACACTAAAAATGGTTAGCACGTTCCACACGTGACTGATGAAGCTGAATTATGAAGTGTTGTATAGAACTAACTTAACAAAAATCTCGGTTATAGGGAATCTTGTTGTTGTTTAACCTAAAACGGCACATGATAGAAACAGTATTTTCTGTTTACAAGAGCTTTATGGGAGTCTCAGAATCCTTTCTCCACCACATTTCTATAGAACGGAAACTCAGATGTAAAATGTGTTGTAGGTTTAATTTTCTGTGAAATCCACAACTTTGAACATAATATTCGTAATGATCCTCGTTTTTTAATGACATTTTTTAAATAAGATCATTTTATGTATGAGTAACAGTTGCATTTACCTATAGGTTAGCTTCAAATGTTCAAACCAGATATATTAAAAAAAATAATAACAGTTTAAGCTCTTACTGTATACAAGTTAATACTAGCTGTATAACTGTTCCTATATGGCATATCATTGTCATTAATTATGTTGATTTTTATTTACTTTTTGCCTATAATTATGACCGTTGCAACTTCCTTTTAGGCTTTCACAGAATATTAAACTTTTATCTATTACTTCCCGTTTCATGTGTTTTGTTGAGTGAGAAAAAATTATAATTAAAGTTGTATTGATTGTGTTCGACATACAAGAAATAATGTGTGTAATATATTGTTTTGTTGAGTGAGAAAAAATTATAATTAAAGTTGTATTGATTGTGTTCGACATACAAGAAATAATGTGTGTAATATATTGTTTTTCTTTTTTATTACTTTTAGCATTTTTATATTTAATCATAGTGCTGTTATTTTAGCTATTTAATGCATGATTAAGGTATTCGTTTTATCTATTATTTGTTATCTAGTATCTTCATAAACATTAGTTTTTGGCTATACTATTGGTAACATCCTGCTACTTGACTCCACTCCTAAACAGTAACACGTGTTATAGCAGTTTTATCTCTGAAGTCAGTTACACTGTTGGAATCACTTAATGAGTTTCCATTGGTCACAAGAAGATTTTAGGAAGGATTGTGGAAAGTTTTACTTATACACGGTCGTACTGGTGTTATATTGTTGGATGAAAATTAATTGTAAGACAGTACTTGAAGCTAACACGTAGTGTTTGTGTGTTCCATAAGTAAGGTATTCCCTATTATTCCTTTATTGTTACTCTCGTTAATAGTATTGGTTAGAATGTTTAACATGTAATTTTATATTTAGAATCTTTCATTATTATAATTTTATTATAGATTGTTTTATTAACTTCATATATGCGGAATAATCCAAATTTCTTTGGCTGGCTAGATTGTGAAGTATTATTGAATTTATAGCCAAAAATGTCGTTAACCCACCACAAGAAACGATGCTTAGCTTTATAAGTAAGAATATAAGAAAAATATATTTAATTAGCTATACTCATTACCTGGTTTGTCGTTAGTTTCGCTTTCTTGCTCTGATCGGAAGTTAATATTAATTAAAGTGTAATTTTAGTTTCATAAAATAAAAAAAATGAGTACCTCTGATTTTATTAAATTTTGTAAGTAATTTTTTTATTGGTTTACATTCTGCGTGGTGATAATTTTGATTATATTTTCAGGTATCTAAATGTTTACCAGTTCTAGCCAGGTTGTTGTTCCATAGTGATGACAGTATCCTAGGTGATGCTTGCTGGGCCTTGTCCTATCTCTCGGATGGTCCTAATGAAAAGATTCAAGCAGTTATAGATGCTGGAGTTTGCAGGCGTCTCGTGGAACTACTGATGTATGCAGAATTTCATGTTTAATTTTTCCGGATTTATATTATTGTATACATTGATGTTGTAAAAAAATCTGATAAGTAAAGTATGCCTATGTACATATATGATGTTATTGTACTTTCTATTTGACTTATTTCCAGAGTTAGTTCGAAACTGTTAGATAATGTTTCGTTACATGCCGTCTTGGTATTTCTAGAAGCATTCCTTAAACTT